>NW_027077619.1:0-196662 GCF_963924675.1 Phocoena phocoena
AGGGACCATAGAATAAAAAAGGTGAGGAATCCCACAGTTGGAACCTCCAGCAGGCAGCCAGGAGCAGCGAGGCTATGGGATCTAGGCAGGAGTGAACTCACACCAGAGGGCCCTCATCATGAAACTGTGAGCAACACAGCCGTTGGGACCTCAGAGCAGAAGGCTCACATCCCCATGGGGATGGGAACCTGGCAGGAGTGTCCTTGCACCACTTAGCACGAATCAGAAAATGTGGGAACCCAGCAGTTAGGGCCTGAGGCCAGAGGGACCTCATCACCGAGGGGAGGAGGCTCCCAGCAGGCTCCAACTGCCACCATATGGCCAACGTTGCCAAGGCGGGGTGTGCCAGCCAGGCAGGAGTGACCTCAGAGCAGAGGGCCCACCTCACAGAAGGGTGAGGAACCTAACCAGGATCAGACTCTCACCAGAGGGCCAACATCACCAAGGTGATGGGAACCAGGCAAGACTGTCCTAACAGCAGTGGGGCCAACATCACCAAGGGAATGGGAACCAGGCAAGAGTGTCCTCACACCAGTGTGGCCACATTATAGAAAGGTGAGGAACACAGCACATGTGGCCTCAAACAAGGGGACACACATCACGAAGGGGCTGGGAGTGAGGCATGCAGGAGGAGACGCACAACCGAGGGCCCATAGAATAAAAAAGGTGAGGAATCGAGAAGTTGGAAACTCCAAGCTGGAGGCCCAGAGCACTGACACTATGGGATACAGGCCAGAGTGAACACACAGCAAAGGGCCCACATCATGAAACTGTGAGCAACCCAGCAGTTGGGACCACAGAACAGAAGTCCCACATGCCCATGGGGATGGGAACCTGGCAGGAGTGACTCGCACCACTGGGCACACATCAGAAAATGTGTGGAGCCCAGCACTTAGGGCCTGACACCAGAAGGCCCTCATCACTGAGGGGAGGAGGCCCCAGCACGCTCCAACTGCCACCAGAGGGTCCACGTCGCCAAGGCGACGTGCGCCAGCCAGGCAGGATTGACCTCACAGCAGAGAGCCCACATCATGAAAGTGTGAGCAACCCAGCCGTTAGGACCTCAGAACAGAAGGCCCACACGCTCATGAGGATGGGAACCTGGCAGGAGTGCCCTCGTACCACTTAGCACGTATCAGAAAATGTGGGAACCCCGCCATTAGGGTCTGACGCCAGAGGGCCTCATCACCGCGGGAAGGAGGCTCCCAGCAGGCTCCAACTGCCACCAGGGTGCCGAAGTCAACAAGGCGGGTTGTGCCAGCCAGGCAGGAGTGACCTCAGAGAAGAGGGCTCACCTCACGGATGTGTGAGGAACCCAACCAGGATCAGAGTCTCACCAGAGGACCCACATCACCAAAGGGATGGGAACCAGGCAGGAGTGTCCACACACCAGTGGGGCCACATCATCAAAAGATGAGGAACCCATCACATATGGCCTCAAACCTGAGGACATACATCACCATGTGGCTGGGAGTGAGGCAGGTATCTGGAGGGGCACATTTAACTCTAATTTCCCACCAGGAAGAGGAATTAACCAAAGGCTCAGAGTGCCGTGCCGGACCCTGATTATGGCCTGAAGCAAACCTGCAGTTTTGTGGCCAGCTTACAAGGAAGCGAGTTAAGAAAGGAGCTCAGGGGCACTGTAATTCACAAACCTGCAGAGATAAATGACAGCTATTGGCAAAAATATATCGAAGTAAGTCTGCAAAGAGGACTTGAAAACGAGGCAGAATTGCAGGAATCATATTTCAAGAGGTAGATTGGAATTGCATTTAAAGCATATGAAAAGCGGCAGATCTTTGACAGTGATGCACATGGACAAAAAGTGCGTATACATTTTTCCTGAATATATTCAGGAAAAAACGCATATGAACATTTTGGCCAACCAAGCACTCCAGCAATGGAAATCCACACTACAATGAAGTCACATTTCCCATTCGTCAAAAAGGCCATCTGAATAAAGTGTAAAAACCAGAAACACAGGACAGGCCATGGAGAACAGGGAGCCGTGTTATGCTGATGGGCGGGATGTAAATTGCCAACAGACACTCTGGAGATGTTCATGGTGTATCCTGAAACATCTAAAAAACAAAGCTACAGAGCCTAGGGCACTTCCACTTTTGGCCCTATAGCTTAGGAAAATTAAAATCAACAAGACACAGCCAACACAAAATTTAGGGCTGCTGTGTTTACAAGAACCTCGAGTCCAGTACAAATTAAATATCCCAGAAAGAAAAAAATGGATAAAGAAGTTGTGCTACTTACGTACAACGGAATATCACTCAGCAGTGAAATCAATGTCATCAGGCCTGTAGCAGCAAATTGAGTGGATTTAATTATGATGATTCTAAGAGAAATATGTCACACAAAGAAAGATAATTATCATAAGATATCACTAATAGAGGGAGTGTAAACTTGGCTACACATAAACTGAATTACAAAACCGAACAGAGTCTCACATTTAGATAAAAACCTTATGCTTGCTTAAGGGGAAAGTTGAGTTGGGCTGCTGTATAAAAACAGATTGAAATTAGCACACATACCATTCCATAAGCCAAATACGTAATAAACAAGACCTACTCTTTGCTCAACGAAATAGACTCATCCATGGTGTATCACCTCACACCTATTAGAATGGGCATCATCAGAAAATCTACAAACAACAAATGCTGGAAACGGTGTGGAGATAAGGAATCCTCTTCCACTATTGTTGGGAACGTAAATTGATACAGTCACTGTGGAGAACATTATGGAGTTTCTTATAAAACTAAGAATAGAATTACCATATGATACAGCAATCCCTCTACTGGGCATATACCCAGACAAAACCATAAATCAAAAAGAGACATTCACCACAATGTTCATTGCATCACTATTTACACTATCCAGGAAATGGAAGCAACCTAAATGCCCACAGACAGACGAATGCATAAAGATGTGGTACATATATAAAATGGAATATTACTAAGCCATAAAAAGGAATGAAATTGGGACATTTGTAGAGACGTTGATGGATCTAGAGACTGTCATACAGAGTGAAGTAAGTCAGAAAGAGAAAAACAAATCTTGTATATTAATGCATATATGTGGAACCTAGAAAAATTGTACAGATGAACCGTTTTGCAAGGCAGAAATAGAGCAACACATGTATACAACAAACGTATGGACAACAAGGGGGGAAAGCTGTTGGGGATGGTGGTGGGAGGAGTTGAGATATTGGGATTGGTATGTATACATTTATATGTATAAAGTAGATAACCAAAAACAACCTGCTGTATAAAAATATAAAATTAAATTCAAAATAAAAAAATAAAATTAAAAAAAGTAAAACAGAAAAAATATTCTTCCCTTCACATACATGTATTTATATGAATAAATTATTTCCATGCTTATATCTGTAAATACACAAAAGAGGAATAAAATCTACCTTGAACCAAAAACGAAAAAAAGATAAAAAAGAACAGAACCCACCAGTTACACAGAGGAAAACCGTTTCAGGGCACTTGCTCCAATTGCAAACAATTCTGAAGTTGGTCAGTGGTGGGGAATCATCTCCCACTCAGCCAGCATGCTCCTCGCAACAAGCGTCCTCACTGCAAAGCTGGGGGACCGTGCCGAGGTATCTGTGAGTAAACGTGGGCCGAGCCCCAGGCCAGCTGCTGCTGAAATGTTCCCACCCTTCCAAGGCTAAACACCTGAATATGTACAAGGACTTGAAAACCTAGAGGAAGGGCCATGGAGCCACATGAGGGACAGCATGCCAGCCGACTTGGTGCCTGCAGGCCAGCCAGGATGGTCCTGGCCCTGGGTGCTCTTCTGGAAGCTCTCCATTTCCCTGCCTGAGATACCCCTGCTGTCCCGGCCCCCACTGCTTTCTTCCTTCCTCACCTGTGCCCAGGGAGAAATTCCAGCGGCAGGTGTGGGTGACACATCCTCTTCTTTAGTAGGTAGCATCTTGGCAACTGCTGCAGAAAGTCCAGCAGAGCCCCACTCACACTGGGACACCCACAAAGCCGTGGCTTCTCACTCCCTCCCACCAGCCCAGCCCCGAGACTGCTGACAGGGCAGAGAAAATGGCGTCAGGCACAGCTGCAGGGGCTCTTGCTGCCTGGAGCGGTGTTTATATTGATCTCAACCCAGGCACACCTGGGGAGGGCTGGCTGGCACGGTCAGGCTTCCCAAGCCAGCCAATAATCACCCCTCAGGGGCTCACAGTTGCTGAAAATGGAACTTGCTGAATTGGCCAGGTCCAAGGAACAGGTGTGGGCTCCTGAGAGTCAGGATAGACAAGGGGCTGCAGCTCTGGCTTGTTTTCTAATTATATTATCTGGCCCATGAGTGGGAGACAACTTCAAGAAAACCCTCTCCTAATGAGAGGAACCCAGGAGTCAGGGAGAGGAGGGGTGGGTGGTGGTTGGAGACAGAGGCCTGGTGCCCCGGGTGCAGTGGAAGTCTCTGGAAGATCAGGTGGAGGAGGCCGCACAGAGTGATGCCCAGGGTCACAGACCTGTCAGAGCTGCTGTTTGTTAGTTCAAGTCCTGCTCTGAGGTGCTCTGTGTCAGATCTGAGCGACAGGTGAGCTGGGAGTGCTCTGCAATGAGGGCTATGTGCACGGTTCCTGTGTGCCCAGCCCTGCCAAGGTACCTGCAAGGGTAGCTCTGTATCCTGGGAGGGGCCTGACCACGGGAGCCCCATGGACTGCAGAGGACCTGCCCAGGGAATCCCATATCCTGGGAGGGGCCTGAACACGAGAGCCCCGTGGGCTGGGGTGGGGGTAGGGTACCTGCCCAGGTGAGCTCCATATCCTGGGATTGGCCTGACCTCGAGAGCCCCATGGGCTGCTGGAGTCCTGGTAAAGGATGTCAGGACAGTCAGTGAAGCCACTGAGGATATACCTCCAGTAGTTCCTAAATCCTACACCCTGCTGGTCATTCTACCAACCACCAGGACTTGGTATTCTGTATTAGTCTTCACTGATGCCTTCTTTTGTATTCCATTAGTCCCAGAGTCACAAGAAATTTTGGCTTGTGAGTGACAGGACTCAACATACAACTAAAACAATACTTCCAGGCTGTCTTGCCCCAAGGGTTCAAAAATTCCCACACCATCTTTGGGGAAAGCTCAGCTAAAGACCTAAAAGTTCTACCTCTGGAAAAGGAAACACTCCTTCAATATTCAGACGACATTCTGATCGCCAGCCCTACTAAGGAGGCCTCAGAACTACCAAGCCAATAAAGGATAGAAGTTGTCCACGAAAAAGCTCAAGTATCACAGACTACGGTGACCTGCCTGGGCTTCATTCTCACAGAAGGTCGGAGAAGCCCATCCCAGGAAAGGGAAGAAACAATTTACAGCCTTACCCCTTTCTGAAACTAGAAGACAGCTTAGGGGTTCCTGGGGAAGCCAGGGTTTCCTGCCTCTGGATCCCTAACTACAGTCTACTAGCTGGGCCTCTATATGAAACACTGAAAGGAAAAGATGATGATCCTTTTGAATAGAATCCAGAAGTGGCCTTTCAAGAATGGAAAGAGCAGTCAATTCAGACCCTTGCCCTGGGACTCCCTAATTTAGCTAAACCCTTTGACCTTTACATTCCTGGTGAAAGGTGAATCGCCATTGGAGTATTAGTGCAAAAACTGGGACCACTTGAAATGGAACAATGCAAGAATGCCATCCAGGTAGGATAAACTATGGTCACCAAGGGGCTTGGCCCACCGCCACATCTGGCCAAGATACTGGTGGTATCTGAAAACCTGGAAATCAGCAGCCCAAAAGGCCACCTCCCTTCTAAGGGAAACGGACCCCACGTGGTGATCCTAACCCCCAACCATGCCCTGAAGTTGCAGGGTTTGCTCCGTGGGCACACTGACCTCGATTGAGGAGGCCCTCCAACTCCAACCTCCAGAGAGATAACCGGGGGCAACGGGGCACCATGACGACCCGTGTGACCATCACTTGACCTGGAGTTTCTCTCATAAAACAACAAGAGTGTGTCCCAAAAGAGTAGACTACTGCTTTCAGTACTTACTGTACCCAGAGGGGAGCTAATAATCTTGGCGGGGGAACCGTATATCATGATGTCACCATAGAAAAGCCTACAGACACCCTGATGATGGTGGCCAATAAGACCGGCTGGACTCCTGTTTACTTCCAAAGGCTCTTGACTCAGTGACCATCATGATCCTTCATCACCACTGACCCTGGACTGTCTGGGAGCTGAGCGGGCAGGATCCTGACACCTGGTGCTGTTTTTACGTTAATTCAGGGGCCTAATGGAAGAAAGCGCAGACTGTTGGTCAGAGCATCTAGGCTGGCAGAAACGGTCAGTCAGAGCATCTAGGCTGGCAGAAACGGTCAGCCTAAGGTGGCCGAACAAATGTGGGGCGGAGTGAAACTGGACCTCACAGCGCCACTGCACATCTCCTTTCTGGACCCTTAAAGGTCATTAGAATCTATAACACTTCCAATACTGGTGCTCAGGTGGACGAGCAGGGAGGCAGGAGGCCTGGGGACAATCAACGTCACCTGGAGGCTGCTGGGGAGAAGTTCTGACCCTCGCCCACGGGTATGAAGCCTCCTAACTCAGCACTCAGCAGTTACAGAAGAAGGGTCTGCACCCGCAGCACTCCAAGAATGAGGAAAGGGACAAAAGGCAGAAGAGAAGTTTGTCCCAGGCAAAGCCCCTTAAAAATGCCTGGGAGATAAAAATAGAATCTGGGCAATAAAATAAAGTCTAACCATTTTTATCCTTTGTGCTTTGTCTAATTTCAGGTGCTCCTAGTGTCCCGCATACAGAGGTTCCACACCCGGCACTTCAGACCAGATTTCCTAGAGCAGAATGGCTCGATGACACTTCAGCTCCTGGGGCCCAGTTCAGACTCCGTGACATAGAGCCTGAGCTGCAGCCAACCAGGTCCTCGAGAGCTCAGCCCCCTCCCTCCCAGTGACTCTGACAGGATCTCTACACAGCAGCCCAGCCCACAGCCCACAGGGTAGCACCTCTCCATTCTCTGATCAAAATATAAAGTTTCCTTTGCTTTTGAACCAAACTCAGTCTCGATCTATTGGCTCCAATGACACTGGGCAGGGGGACACTTGTTGGCGTCCACTCTGGAGGATCAGTAACAGAAATTGAGAACATTGTAACTTCAATGAACAGATGTGTGAGCCAAACTGTAATTAACATAGAACAGTGTATAAGGCTCGGGTAAAATAAGATGTTTCTAACACTTCCATTTGATATTTCCATCACTTTCTTATAAGCAAGTTCAGTGAAAAGGTTTGTCTTCTTTGTCAGGTCAATATTAGAGAAACAAAGTGATTTCTTTCCAAGGATGTACATCTAATAATCTTGGTTAAAGCTTCAATCTTGTTTTAAATGCTTTTGCATTGAAAATGATACCTCTCTTTCAGCTCCCCCATTTCTGAGAAGCATAAAATCTTATAATTTATTATTACCAAAGGGAAATGGTAGGAGGAGGGATAAATTAACAGTTTGGGATTAACACATACACACTGCTATGTATGAAATCATCAGCAAGGAACTACTGTATAGCACAGGGAACTACACTCAATATTTTGCAATAACCTATAAGGGGAAATGATCTGAAAAAGAATAGATATTTTTATTGACATCATCCATCAATGACAGTAAAAATGGAATCTAAGGGAAGACAGTGGTGAGTGCTTCTGACCCTGAAGACTTCAATCATCTAAAGTTTGGACTCTGCCTACTTCCCAAGGCCCTTAATGAACATATGTGTAGCCGTAGCTTAAAAAATTCCCCAGTTTGGGTTGCGGACAGACACTGATATTTAAAATCCCCTGGTGTTCTCCTCACATGAATGGGACCCTTCCTACACCTAAAACATGCCTGTCACACCCAGAGGATGGTATACCGTCTGATCGGGAAAAGTTTGGAAAAGGCATCTCATCTCCTCATCTCTTGGTGCTAGGGTTCACCACTCCAGCGTCTTTACTAACAGTCTCCCCACTTGGAGATGTCAGCACTGTCAACATCCTGTTGCATACAGTTTGGAATTTGTCCAGAGGATGAAGCAGAAGGAGGAGGAACAATGAGAGACAAGTCCTAGGTGTTCGGACAGGCACATGCCACTCTAATTTCCAATCAGGAAGACGAATTGACCAAAGGCTAGGGTTGCCCATGGAAACAGAATAGGGCTTGAGGAATCCTGATGCTTTGTGGCCAGTTCCCATAAACACAAGTTGGAAAATGGAACTCAGGGGCACTAAAATTCACGAAACTGCAGAGTTGAAAATATCTATCACTGAAAAATGTCTTGAGGAAAGTCAGAGAAAAGGACTTGTAAGCAACGGAGAATGGCAGGAAAGGGATTGGAAGAGGTAGAAAGGACTCGCCATTAAGCACAAGCAAAGGGGCTGAACATTGCCAACATTGCAGTTGGCCAAAAAGGGTGTATGTGTCTTTTTCTGTATATATTCAAGAAAAGGGCATACACTTTTTTAGCCAACCAAACAGGTGGGCAGTGGAAATCAATACTACAAAACATATCACTTTGCATCTGTCAGAAGAGCCGTCCTCATAAAGTGTAAACACCAGAAATGCAGGACAGGGCAAGGAGAAAAGGGAGCCCTGTGAGTCTTATAGTGGAAATGTATATTGCAAACGGTCACTCTGGATAAGTCTATTGTGTTTACTAAAGCATCTAAAAAATGAGCTACCGAGCACAGGGCACTTGCACTCATGGACGTATATCTTGGGAAAAACAAAAATCGAGAGGACACAGGCACCCCAATGTTTACCACCTCTCTGTTTAAAAGATCCTCGACTAGGTTATAACTTAAATGTATCTGCAGAGAAAAAACGGACAGAGATGTGGTGATTATGTAGAGTGGAATATTACTCAGCCTGGAAATCAATGAAATACGGCCAGTTATAACAACTCCAGAGGAGTTACGTGTGATCATTCGAAGTCACATAATTCAAAAAGAAAAAGACATAAGATATCACTAATACATGGAATGTTAACATGGCTACACATGAACTGAATTACAAAAGAGAAGAGGGTTTCAAATTAAGAAAACCAACTTATGCTTCCTTAAGGGGAAAGGTGAGTTGGGGTGCTACATAAAACCAGAGATTAAAATTAGCACAGATACCATTCCATAAGCCAAATATGTAATAGTCAAGACCTACTCCTTGCTCAACGAAATGGACTCAACACGCCATATTCAATGCCTAAGAATATACCGGATTAGTAAGAATCTTAAAACCCATGGGCTTATATGTCTCCGTAAGAGAAACAAGCGCGTGTACAGCAGCATAAACGAAGCAGTGAAAATGCGATAAATCCCATTATTAAAATAAATTTCAAAAACAAAACACAATGACAGTGAAATAGAGAGCAATTCTTAAATAATTCACTCAGGGCATGTGATGCAACCTGGATTTACCACATCTACACCCAGAGCTGGTTGAGACATAAGGCTGGACACGTCAGGCTGATAGCATTGGTGAGTTTCAGTAAACAAATGCAGATCCTTTGAAGTCATACTGCATGGTACCCATTCCAAGGGTCCCAACTCTCCAGGTTCAAGGGATTCTTTCTTCAGCTAAAACATGCGTGGGAAACGCCGAGTATGGTCCACCGTGTGATTGGGAAACGACTTAAAATGCATCTCAGTTTTCGTATCCTGGTCCTCGGGTTCACCATTCCAGAGGGTTTACTAACACTCTCCCCGCTTGGAGAGTCAGTGCCTTTGACCTCCTGTTTGGCACAGCTTGCAATTTCTGCGCAAGATGAACAGGAATAGGGAGAACCAATGAGAGACTAGCTATAGGTATTTGCACGGTCAAATGTAAGGCTCATTTCCCACCAGGAAGAGGAATTAACCAAAGGCTCAGCGTGCCCTGCCGGAAACAGATTAGGGCCTGAAGCAATCCTGCGGTTTTGTGCCCAGCTCACAAGAAAGCGAGTTGAAGAAAGGAGCTCAGGGTCACTGTAATTCACAAACCTGCTGAGTTATAAATGACAGCTATCCTCCAAAAATATATTGAAGTAAGCCTGCGAAGGGGACGTGAAAGCGGGGCAGAATTTCAGGAAAACGATTGCAGGGGGTAGACTGGATTTGCCCAGAAAGCATAGGAAAAGAGGCAGAACGTCGACAATGGTGCACTTGGCCAAAAAGTGCGTATGAATTTTTTCCTGAATATATTCAGGAAAAAACGCATACGCCCTTTTTCGCAAACCAAGCAAGCCTGTAAAGGAAATCTGCACTACAATGAAGTCTAACTGCCCCCTGGGCAAAAGGGCCATCTGAAAAAAGTGTAAAATCCAGAAAGTTAGGAAAGGATATGGAGAACAGGGAGCTTGGTTATGCTGATTGGCAGGATGTAAATTGCCAACAGCCATCCTGGAGAAGTGTATGGTGTTTCCTGAAATCCATAAGAAACAAAGCAACACAGCCTATGGCACTTCCACTTATGGTCCCAAAGATTACGGAAATTAAATTCAAAAACAGACAGCCACCCCAATGTTTGGGACGGCTGTGTTCACAAGAAGCTCATCTGCAGTACCAGGTAAATATCCCAGAAAGCAAAAAATGGATAAAGAACTTGTGGCACGTATGTGCAATGCAATATCACTCAGCAATGAAATCTGTGTCATCAGGCCCGTAGCGGCATAGTGAGTGGATGCAGGTACGGTGATTCTACGTGAACTACGTCACACAGAAAAAGAAACATCATAAGATATCACTAATACACGGAATGTAAACTTGACTACACATGAACAGAATTACAAAACAGAACAGGGTCTCAAATTTAGAAAACCAACTAGTGCTTGCTTATGGAAAAAGGTGCGTTGGGGTGCTTCATAAAACCAGAGACTGAAATTAGCACAGATAACATTCCATAAGCCAAATATGTAATAGACAAGACCTACTCCTTGCTCAACGGAATGGACGCAACACCACATATTCAACGCCTAGGAATATACCTGACTAGGAAGAATCTTAAAACCCATGGATTTATATGTCTCCGTAAGAGAACCAAGCGTGTGTACAGCGCCATAAACGCAGCAGTAAAAATCCGATAAATCCCATTATCAAAATAAATTTCAAAAACAAAACACAAAGACAGTGAAATAGAGAGCAATTCTTAAATAATTCACTCAGGGCATGTGATGCAACCGGGATTGACACCAACTACACCCAGAGCTGGTTGAGACATAAGGCTGGACACTTCAGGCTGATAGCATTGGTGAGTTTCGGTGAGCAAATGCAGACCCTTTGAAATCATACTGCATGGTACACATTCCATGGGTCCCAACTCTCCAGGTTCAAAGGATTCTTCCTCTGGCTAAAACATGCATGAGAAACCCAGAGTATCGTCCACCGTGTGATTGGGAAACAATTTAAAATGCATCTCAGTTTTTGTATCCTTGTCCTCGGGTTCACCATTCCAGATGCTTTACTAACAATCTCCCCGCTTGGAGAGTCAGTGCCTTTAACCTCGTATTTGGCACAGCTTGCAATTTCTGTGCAAGATGAACAGGAAAAGGAGAAGCAATGAGAGACTAGATGTAGGTGTCTGCACGGGCAAATGTAACGCTCATTTACCACCACGAAGAGGAATTAACCAAAGGCTCAGCGTGCCCTGCCGGAAACAGATTAGGGCCTGAAGCAATCCTGCGGTTTTGGGCCCAGCTCACAAGAAAGCGAATTGAAGAAAGGAGCTCAGGGGCACTGTAATTCACAAACCTGCAGAGTTATAAATGACAGCTATCCTCCAAAAACATATTGAAGTAAGCCTGCGAAGGGGACTGGAAGGCGGGCCAAAATTTTAGGAAAACGATTGCAGGGGGTAGACTGGAATTGCCTTGAAAGCATAGGAAAAGAGGCAAAACGTCGACAATGATGCACTTGGCCAAAAAGGGCATATGCGTTTTTTCCTGTATATATTCAGGAAAAAATGCATACGCACTTCTTGGCCAACGAAGCAAGCCTGTAAAGGAAATCTACACTACAATGAAATCTCCCTGCCCCCCCGGGCAAAAGGGCCATCTGAAAAAAGTGTAAAATCCAGAAAGGTAGGACAGGATATGGAGAACAGGGAGCCTTGTTATGCTGATTGGCAGGATGTAAATTGTGAACAGCCACCCGGGAGAAGTGTATGGTGTTTCCTGAAACACGTAAGAAATAAAGCAACACAGCCTATGGCAATTGCACTTATGGTCCTATTGCTTAGGGAAATTAAAATCAAAAACTGAGAGCCACCCCAAAGTTTGGGACGGCTGTGTTCCCAAGAAGCTCGTCTACAGTACCAGGTAAATATCCCAGAAAGCAGAAAATGGATAAAGAAGTTGTGGCACGTACGTGCAATGCAATATCACTCAGCAATGAAATCTGTGTCATCAGGCCCGTAGCGGCATAGTGAGTGGATGCAGGTACGGTGATTCTACGTGAACTACGTCACACAGAAAAAGAAACATCATAAGATATCACTAATACACGGAATGTAAACTTGACTACACATGAACTGAATTACAAAACAGAACAGGGTCTCAAATTTAGAAAACCAACTAGTGCTTGCTTATGGGGAAAGGTGCCTTGGCTTGCTGCATAAAACCAGAGACTGAAATTAGCACAGATAACTTTCCATTACCCAAATATGTAATAGACAAGACCTACTCCTTGCTCAACGAAATGGACCCAACACCACATATTCAACGCCTAGGTATATACCTGACTAGGAAGAATCTTAAAACCCATGGATATATATGTCTCCGTAAGAGAATCAAGCGTGTGTACAGCGGCCGAAACGCAGCAGTGAAAATCCGATAAATCCCATTATCAAAATAAATTTTAAAAACAAAACACAAAGACAGTGAAATGGAGAGCAATTCTTAAATAATTCACTCAGGGCATGTGATGCAACCGGGATTGACCACATCTACACCCAGAGCTGGTTGAGACATAAGGCTGGACAGTTCAGGCTGATAGCATTGGTGAGTTTCGGTGAGCAAATGCAGACCCTTTGAAGTCATACTGCATGGTACCCATTCCATGGGTCCCAACTCTCCAGGTTCAAGGGATTCTTCCTCCACCTAAAACATGCATGGGAAACCCAGAGTATCTTCCACCGTGTGATTGGGAAACGATTTAAAATGCATCTCAGTTTTCGTATCCTGGTCCTCGGGTTCACCATTCCAGATGCTTTACTAACACTCTCCCCGCTTGGAGAGTCAGTGCCTTTAACCTCCTATTTGGCACAGCTTGCAATTTCTGTGCATGATGTACAGGAATAGGGAGAACCAATGAGAGACTAGCTGTAGGTGTCTGCACGGGCAAATGTAACGCTCATTGCCCAGCAGGAAGAGGAATTAAACAAAGGCTCAGTGTGCCCTGCTGGAAAGAGATTAGGGCCTGAAGCAATCCTGCGGTTCTGTGCCCAGCTCACAAGAAAGCGAGTTGAAGAAAGGAGCTCAGGGGCACTGTAATTCACAAACCTACAGAGTTATAAATGACAGCTATCCTCCAAAAATATATTGAAGTAAGCCTGCGAAGGGGACTTGAAAGCGGGGCAGAATTTCAGGAAAACGATTGCAGGGGGTAGACTGGATTTGCCCTGAAAGCATAGGAAAAGAGGCACAACGTCGACAATGATGCACTTGGCCAAAAAGGGCGTATGCGTTTTTTCCTGAATATATTCAGGAAAAAACGCATACGCACTTTTTTGCCAACCAAGCAAGCCTGCAAAGGAAATCTGCACTACAATGAAGTCTCACTGCCCCCCGGGCAAAAGGGCCATCTGAAAAAAGTGTAAAATCCAGAAAGGTAGGACAGGATATGGAGAACAGGGTGCCTTGTTATGCAGACTGGCAGGATATAAATTGCCAGCAGCCACCCTGGAGAAGTGTATAGTGTTTCCTGAAACACGTAAGAAACAAAGCAACACAGCCTATGGCACTTCCACTTATGGTCCTATAGCTTACGGAAATTAAAATCAAAAACAGATAGTCATCCCAATATTTGGGACGGCTGTGTTCACAAGAAGCTAGTCTACAGTACCAGGTATATGTCCCAGAAAGCAAAAAATGGATAAAGAAGTTGTGGCACGTACGTGCAATGCAATATCACTCAGCAATGAAATCTGTGTCATCAGGCCGGTAGCGGCATAGTGAGTGGATGCAGGTACGGTGATTCTACGTGAACTACGTCACACAGAAAAAGAAACATCATAAGATATCACTAATACACGGAATGTAAACTTGACTACACATGAACTGAATTACAAAACAGAACAGGTTCTCAAATTTAGAAAACCAACTAGTGCTTCCTTATGGGGAAAGGTGCCTTGGGGTGCTGCATAAAACCAGAGACTGAAATTAGCACAGATAACTTTCCATTAGCCAAATATGTAATAGACAAGACCTACTCCTTGCTCAACGAAATGGACCCAACACCACATATTCAACGCCTAGGAATATACCTGACTAGGAAGAATCTTAAAACCCATGGATATATATGTCTCCGTAAGAGAATCAAGCGTGTGTACAGCGGCCGAAACGCAGCAGTGAAAATCCGATAAATCCCATTATCAAAATAAATTTTAAAAACAAAACACAAAGACAGTGAAATAGAGAGCAATTCTTAAATAATTCACTCAGGGCATGTGATGCAACCGGGATTGACCACATCTACACCCAGAGCTGGTTGAGACATAAGGCTGGACAGTTCAGGCTGATAGCATTGGTGAGTTTCGGTGAGCAAATGCAGACCCTTTGAAGTCATACTGCATGGTACCCATTCCATGGGTCCCAACTCTCCAGGTTCAAGGGATTCTTCCTCCACCTAAAACATGCATGGGAAACCCAGAGTATCGTCCACCGTGTGATTGGGAAACGATTTAAAATGCATCTCAGTTTTCGTATCCTGGTCCTCGGGTTCACCATTCCAGATGCTCTACTAACACTCTCCCCGCTTGGAGAGTCAGTGCCTTTAACCTCCTATTTGGCACAGCTTGCAATTTCTGTGCAAGATGTACAGGAATAGGGAGAACCAATGAGAGACTAGCTGTAGGTGTCTGCACGGGCAAATGTAACGCTCATTGCCCTGCAGGAAGAGGAATTAAACAAAGGCTCAGTGTGCCCTGCTGGAAACAGATTAGGGCCTGAAGCAATCCTGCGGTTTTGTGCACAGCTCACAAGAAAGCGAGTTGAAGAAAGGAGCTCAGGGGCACTGTAATTCACAAACCTGCAGAGTTATAAATGACAGCTATCTTCCAAAAGTATATTGAAGTAAGCCTGCGAAGGGGACTTGAAAGCGAGGCAGAATTTCAGGAAAACGATTGCAGGGGTACACTGGAATTACCCTGAAAGTATAGGAAAAGAGGCACAACGTCGACAATGATGCACTTGGCCAAAAAGGGCGTATGCGTTTTTTCCTGAATATATTCAGGAAAAAACGCATACGCACGTTTTGGCCAACCAAGCAAGCCTGTAAAGGAAATCTGCACTACAATGAAGTCTCACTGCCCCCCGGGCAAAAGGGCCATCTGAAAAAAGTGTAAAATCCAGAAAGGTAGGACAGGATATGGAGAACAGGGAGCCTTGTTATGCTGATTGGCAGGATGTAAATTGCCAACAACCACCCTGGAGAAGTGTATGGTGTTTCCTGAAACACGTAAGAAATAAAGCAACACAGCCTATGGCAATTGCACTTATGGTCCTATTCCTTAGGGAAATTAAAATCAAAAACAGAGAGCCACCCCAAAGTTTGGGACGGCTGTGTTCCCAAGAAGCTCGTCTACAGTACCAGGTAAATACCCCAGAAAGCAAAAAATGGATAAAGAAGTTGTGGCACGTACGTGCAATGCAGTATCACTCAGCAATGAAATCTGTGTCATCAGGCCAGTAGCGGCATAGTGACTGGATGCAGGTACGGTGATTCTACGTGAACTACGTCACACAGAATAAGAAACATCATAAGATATCACTAATACACGGAATGAAAACTTGACTACACATGAACTGAATTACAAAACAGAACAGGGTCTCAAATTTAGAAAACTAACTACTGCTTGCTTATGGGGAAAGGTGCCTTGGGGTGCTGCATAAAACCAGAGACTGAAATTAGCACAGATAACTTTCCATAAGCCAAATATGCAATAGACAAGACCTACTCCTTGCTCAACGAAATGGACCCAACACCACATATTCAACGCCTAGGAATATACCTGACTAGGAAGAATCTTAACCCATGGATATATATGTCTCCGTAAGAGAATCAAGCGTGTGTACAGCGGCCGAAACGCAGCAGTGAAAATCCGATAAATCCCATTATCAAAATAAATTTCGAAAACAAAACACAAAGACAGTGAAATAGAGAGCAATTCTTAAATAATTCACTCAGGGCATGTGATGCAACCGGGATTGACCACATCTATACCCAGAGCTGGTTGAGACATAAGGCTGGACACTTCAGGCTGATAGCATTGGTGAGTTTCGGTGAGCAAATGCAGACCCTTTGAAGTCATACTGCATGGTACCTATTCCATGGGTCCCAACTCTTCAGGTTCAAGGGATTCTTCCTCCATCTAAAACATGCATGGGAAACCCACAGTATGGTCCACCGTGTGATTGGGAAACGATTTAAAATGCATCTCAGTTTTCGTATCCTGGTCCTCGGGTTCACCATTCCAGATGCTTCACTAAAACTCTCCCCGCTTGGAGAGTCAGTGCCTTTAACCTCCTGTTTGGCACAGCTTGCAATTTCTGTGCAAGATGAACAGGAATAGGGAGAACCAATGAGAGACTAAGTGTAGGTGTCTGCACGGGGAAATGTAACGCTCATTTTCCACCAGGAAGAGGAATTAAACAAAGGCTCAGCGTGCCCTGCTGAAAAAAGATTAGGGCCTGAAGCAATCCTGCGGTTTTGTGCCCAGCTCAAAAGAAAGTGAGTTGAAGAAAGGAGCTCAGGGGCACTGTAATTCACAAACCTGCAGAGTTATAATTGACAGCTATCCTCCAAAAATATATTGAAGTAAGCCTGCGAAGGGGACTTGAAAGCGGGGCAGAATTTCAGGAAAACGATTGCAGGGGGTAGACTGGAATTGCCCTGAAAGCATAGGAAAAGAGGCAGAACGTCGACAATGATGCAATTGGCTAAAAAAGGCGTATGCGTTTTTACCTGAATATATTCAGGAAAAAACGCATACGCACTTTTTGGCCAACCAAGCATGCCTGTAAAGGAATTCTGCACTACAATGAAGTCTCACTGCCCCCCAGGCAAAAGGGCCATCTGAAAAAAGTGTAAAATGCAGAAAGGTAGGACAGGATATGGAGAACAGGGAGCCTTGTTATGCTGATTGGCAGGATGTAAATTGCCAACAGCCACCCTGGAGAAGTGTATGGTGTTTACTGAAACACATAAGAAATAAAGCAGCACAGCCTATGGCAATTGCACTTATGGTCCTATTCCTTAGGGAAATTAAAATCAAAAACAGAGAGCCACCCCAAAGTTTGGGACGGCTGTGTTCCCAAGAAGCTCGTCTACAGTACCAGGTAAATATCCCAGAAAGCAAAAAATGGATAAAGAAGTTGTGGCACATACGTACAATGCAATATCACTCAGCAATGAAATCTGTGTCATCATGCCCGTAGCGGCATAGCGAGTAGATGCAGGTACGGTGATTCTACGTGAACTACGTCACACAGAAAAAGAAACATCATAAGATATCACTAATACACGGAATGTAAACTTGACTACACATGAACTGAATTACAAAACAGAACAGGGTCTCAAATTTAGAAAACCAACTAGTGCTTGCTTATGGGGAAAGGTGCCTTGGGGTGCTGCATAAAACCAGAGACTGAAATTAGCACAGATAACTTTCCATAAGCCAAATATGTAATAGACAAGACCTACTCCTTGCTCAACGAAATGGACCCAACACCACATATTCAACGCCTAGGAATATACCTGACTAGGAAGAATCTTAAAACCCATGGATATATATGTCTCCGTAAGAGAATCAAGCGTGTGTACAGCGGCCGAAACGCAGTAGTGAAAATCCAATAAATCCCATTATCAAAATAAATTTCGAAAACAAAACACAAAGACAGTGCAATAGAGAGCAATTCTTAAATAATTCACTCAGGGCAGGTGATGCAACCGGTATTGACCACATCTACACCCAGAGCTGGTTGAGACATAAGGCTGGACACTTCAGGTTGCTAGCATTGGTGAGTTTCGGTGAGCAAATGCAGACCCTTTGAAGTCATACTGCATGGTACCCATTCCATGGGTCCCAACTCTCCAGGTTCAAGGCATTCTTCCTCCAGCTAAAACATGCATGGGAAACCCAGAGTATCGTCCACCGTGTGATTGGGAAACGATTTAAAATGCATCTCAGTTTTAGTATCCTGGTCCTCGAGTTCACCATTCCAGATGCTTTACTAACACTCTCCCCGCTTGGAGAGTCAGTGCCTTTAACCTCCTGTTTGGCACAGCTTGCAATTTCTGTGCAAGATGAACAGGAATAGGGAGAACCAATGAGAGACTAGCTGTAGGTGTCTGCACGGGCAAATGTAACGCTCATTGCCGAACAGGAAGAGGAATTAAACAAAGGCTCAGCGTGCCCTGCTGAAAACAGATTAGGGCCTGAAGCAATCCTGCGGTTTTGTGCCCAGCTCACAAGAAAGCGAGTTGAAGAAAGGAGCTCAGGGGCACTGTAATTCACAAACCTCTAGAGTTAAAATGACAGCTACCCTCCAAAAGTATATTGAAGTAAGCCTGCGAAGGGGACTTGAAAGCGGGACAGAATTTCAGGAAAACGATTGCAGGGGCTAGACTGGAATTGCCCTGGAAGCATAGGAAAAGAGGCACAACGTCGACAATGATGCACTTGGCCAAAAATGGCTTATGCGTTTTTTCCTGAATATATTCAGGAAAAAACGCATACGCCCATTTTGGCCTACCAAGAAAGCCTGTAAAGGAAATCTGCACTACAATGAAATCTCACTGCCCCCCCCAGGCAAAAGTGCCATCTGAAAAAAGTGTAAAATCCAGAAAGGTAGGACAGGATATGTAGAACAGGGAGCCTTGTTATGCTGATTCGCAGGATGTAAATTGTGAACAGCCAACCTGGAGAAGTGTATGGTGTTTCCTGAAACACGTAAGAAATAAAGCAACACAGCCTATGGCAATTGCAATTATGGTCCTATTGCTTAGGGAAATTAAAATCAAAAACAGAGATCCACCCCAAAATTTGGGACGGCTGTGTTCCCAAGAAGCTCGTCTACAGTACCAGGTAAATATCCCAGAAAGCAAAAAATGGATAAAGAAGTTGTGGCACGTACGTGCAATGCAATATCACTCAGCAATGAAATCTGTGTCATCAGGCCCGTAGCGGCATAGTGAGTGGATGCAGGTATGGTGATTCTACGTGAACTACATCACACAGAAATAGAAACATCATAAGATATCACTAATACACGGAGTGTAAATTTAACTACACATGAACTGAATTACAAAACAGAACAGGGTCTCAAATTTTGAAAACCAACTAGTGCTTGCTTATGGGGAAATGTGCGTTGGGATGCTGCATAAATCCAGAGACTGAAATTAGCACAGATAACTTTCCATAAGCCAAATATGTAATAGACAAGACCTACTCCTTGCTCAACGCAATGGACTCAACACCACATATTCAACGCCTAGGAATATACCTGACTAGGAAGAATCTTAAAACCCATGGATTTATATGTCTCCGTAAGAGAATCAAGTGTGTGTACAGCGACATAAACGCAGCAGGGAAAATCTGATAAATCCTATTATCAAAATAAATTTCAAAAACAAAACACAAAGACAGTGAAATAGAGAGCAATTCTTAAACAATTCACTCAGGGCCTCTGATGCAACCGGGATTGACCACATCTACACCCACAGCTGGTTGAGACATAAGGCTGGACACTTCAGGCTGATAGCATTGGTGAGTTTCGGTGAGCAAATGCAGACCCTTTGAAGTCATACTGCATGGTACCCATTCCATGGGTCCCAACTCTCCAGGTTCAAGAGATTCTTCCTCCAGCTAAAACATGCATGGGAAACCCAGAGTATCGTCCACCGTGTGATTGGGAAATGATTTAAAATGCATCTCAGTTTTCGTATCCTGGTCCTCGGGTTCACCATTCCAGATGCTTTACTAACACTCTCCCCGCTTGGAGAGTCAGTGCCTTTAACCTCCTCTTTGGCACAGCTTGCAATTTCTGTGCAAGATGAACAGGAATAGGGAGAACCAATGAGAGACTAGCTGTAGTTGTCTGCACGGGCAAATGTAATGCTCATTTCCCACCAGGAATAGGAATTAACCAAAGGCTCAGCGTGCCCTGCTGGAAAGAGATTAGTGCCTGAAGCAATCCTGCGTTTTTGTGCCCAGCTCACAAGAAAGCGAGTTGAAGAAAGGAGCTCAGGGGCACTGTAATTCACAAACCTGCAGAGTTATAAATGACAGCTATCCTCCAAAAATATATTGAAGTAAGCCTGCAAAGGGGACTTGAAAGCGGGGCAGAAATTCAGGAAAACGATTGAAGGGTTAAACTGGAATTGCACTTAAAGAATAGGAAAAAAGGCAGAACGTCGATAATGATGCACTTGTCCAAAAAGTGCGGATGCTTTTTTCCTTAAATATATTAAGGAAAAAACGCATACGCACTTTTTGGCCAACCAAGCAAGCTTGTAAATAAACCTGCACTACAATGAAGTCTCAGTGCCCCCCAGGGCAAAAGGGCCATTTAAAAAAATTGTAAAATCCAGAAACGGAGGACAGGCAATGGAAAACAGGGATCCTTATTATGCTGATGCATATGATGTAAATTGCCGACAGCCATTCTGGAGAAGTGTTATGTGTTTCCTGTAACACGTAAGAAACAAAGCAACACAGCCTATGGCACTTCCACTTATGGTCCTACAGCTTAGGGAAATTAAAATCAAAAACACCCAGCCACCTCAAAGTTTGGGACCTCTCTGTTCACAAGAACCTCGTTTACAGTACAAGGTAAATATCTCAGAGAGCAAACAATGGATAAAGAAGTTGTGGTACGTACGTACAATGGAATATCACTCAGCAATGAAATCTGTGTCATCAGGCCCATAACGGCATAGTGAGTGGATTCAGGTATGGTGATTCTACGTGAAATAAGTCACACATAAAAAGAAACATCATAAAATATCACTAATACACAGTATGTAAACTTGACTATACATGAACTGAATTACAAAACAGAACAGTCTCAAATTTAGAAAACCAACTTGTGCTTTCTTATGGAGAAAGGTGCGTTGGCGTGCTGCATAAAACCAGAGACTGAAATTAGCACAGATACCGTTCCATAAGCCAAATATGTAATAGACAAGACCTACTCCTTGCTCAACGAAATGGACTCAACACCACATATTCAACGCCTAGGATTATACCTGACTAGGAAGAATCTTAAAACCCGTGGATATTTATGTCTCCGTAAGAGAATCAAGAGTGTGTACAGCGGCATTAACGCAGCAGTGAAAATCCGATAAATCCCAGTGTCAAAAAAAAATTTCAAAAACAAAACACAATGACAGTGAAATAGAGAGCAATTGTTAAATAACTCACACATGGCATGTGATGCAACCTGGTTTACCACATCTACACCCAGAGCTGGGTGAGAGATAAGGCTGGACCCTTTGGGCTGATAGCATTGGTGAGGTTCAGTGAGCAAATGCAGACCCTTTGATGTCATACTGCCTGGTACCCATTCCATGGTTCCCAACTCTCCAGGTTCTAGGGATTCTTCCTTCTGCTAAAATTTGCATGGGAAACCCAGAGTATGCTCCACCGTGTGACTGGGAAACCTTTTTACATGCATGTCTGTTTTCGTCCCCTGGTACTCAGGTTCACCATTCCAGACCCTTTTCTTACACTCTCCCCATTTGGAGAGTCAGTGTCTTTAACCTCCTGTTTGGCACTGTTTGCAATTTCTGCGCAAGATGAACAGGAATACGGAGAACCAATGGGAGACTATCTGTAGGTGTGTGCACGGGCAAATATTTTTTTTAACATCTTTATTGGGGTATAATTGCTTTACAATGGTGTGTTAGTTTTTGCTTTATAACAAAGTGAATCAGCCATACATATACATATGCTCCCTGTGTCTTCCCTCTTGTGTCTCCCTCCCTCCCTCTCTCCCCCTTCCACCCCTCCAGGCTGTCCCAACGCCCCGAGCTAATATCCCTGTGCCTTGCGGCTGCTTCCCCCTTGCTATCTACCTTACTACATTTGTTAGTGTGTATATGTCCATGACTCTCTCTCGCCCTGTCAGAACTCACCATTCCCCCTCCCCATATCCTCAATTCCGTTCTCCAGTAGGTCTGCGCCTCTATTCCTGTCTTATCCCTAGGTTCTTCATGACATTTTTTTCCTTTAAATTCCATATATATGTGTTAGCATACGCTATTTGTCTTTTTCTTTCTGACTTACTTCACTCTGTATGACAGACTCTAGGTCTATCCATCTCATTACAAATAACTCAGTTTCATTTCTTTTTAAGGCTGAGTAATATTCCATTGTGTATATGTGCCACATCTTCTTTATCCATTCGTCCGATGATGGGCGCTTAGGTTCTTTCCATCTCCGGGCTATTGTAAATAGAGCTGCAATGAACATTTTGGTACATGACTCTTTTTGAATTTTGGTTTTCTCAGGGTATATGCCCAGTATGCACGGGCCATTTTAACACTCATTTCCCAACAGGAAAAGGAATTAACCAAAGGCTCAGCATGCTGTGCTGGAACAAGATTAGGGCCTGAAGCAATCCTGCGGTTTTGTGGCCAGCTCACAAGAAAGCGAGTTGAGGAAAGGAGCTCAGGGGCACTGTCATTCACATACCTGCAGACTTATAAATGACAGAAATCGTACAAAAATATATTGAATTAAGGCTGCGAAGAGGACTTGAAAGTGGGGCAGAATTGCTGGAATCCGATTTCAGGAGGTAGACGTGAATTGCTCTGAAAGCATAAGAGAAGTGGCAGAACCTCGTCAATGAAGCACTTGGCCAAAAAGGGCATATGCATTTTTTCCAGGGCCATCATTCACGGGAGTAGGAGGCTCCCAGCATGCTCCAGTGGCCAACAGAGGGCCCACGTCGCCAAGGCGATGTGAGCTAGCCAGGCAGGAGTGACCTGACATCAGAGGGCTCACCTCACAGAATGGTAGGGAACCCAGCCAGGATCAGACTCTCCCCAGAGGGCCCACATCACCAAGGTGATGGGAACCAGGCAGGAGTGTCCTCACACCCGTGGGGCCACATCATCAAAAGTTGAGGTACCCAGCACATGTGGCCTCAAACCAGAGGACCCACATCACCATGGGTTTCGGAGTGAGGCAGGCAGGATTAACCTCACAACACATGTCCCATTGTATACAAAAGGTGTGGAAACCAGCAGTTGGATCTTCCTAGCAGGCGGCCCAGAGCACTGAGGCTATGAGATCCAGGCCGGCATGAACTCACAACAGAGGGCCCTCATTGTGATTCTGTAAGCAACCCAGCCGTTGTGACCTCAGAGCAGAAGGCCCACATCCCCATGGGGAAGGGAAACAAGCAGGAGTGTCATCGCAAGAGTGGGCACACATGAAAAAATGTGGGGAGCCCAGCAATTAGTGCCTGATGCCAGAGGGCCCTCATCACCGAGGGGCGGTGGCTCCCAGCCAGCTCTGACTGCTACCAGCAGGGCGACGTCGCCAATGCGGAGTGCGACAACCAGGCAGGAGTGACCTCAGAGCAGAGGGTCAACCTCACAGAAGTGTGAAGAACCAAAGAGGATCAGATTCTCACCAGAGGGCCCACATCACCAAGGGAATGGGAACCAGGCAGGAGTGTCCTCACACTAGTGGGGCCACATCACTGAAAAGTGAGGGACCCAGCACACGTGGCCTCAAACCAGAGGACACACATCACAAGGGAGCTGGGATTGAGGCAGGCAGGAGGAGCCTCAAAACAGAGGGACCATAGAATTAAAGAGGTGAAGAATCCCGCAGTTGGAACCTCCCAGCAGGCGGCCAGGAGCAGCGAGACTATGGGATCCAGGCCGGAGTGATCTCACACCAGAGGGCCGTCATCATGAAACTGTGAGCAACCTAGGCGTTGGGATCTCAGAGCAGAAGGCCCACATTCCCATGGGGTTGGGAACCTGTCAGAAGTGTACTCGCACCACAGGGCACACATCAGAGAATTTAGGGAACCCAGGAGTTAGGGCCTGATGCCAGAGGGCCCTCATTACCAAGGGGAGGAGACTCCAATCAGGCACCAACACCCAACTGAGGTCCCACGTCGCCAAGGTGACGTGTGACAGCCAGGTAGGAGTGACCTCACCGCAGAGGGCCTACCTCACAGAAGGGTGAGGAACACAGCCAGGATAAGACTCTCACCAGAGGGCCCACATCACCAAGGTGATCAGAACCAGGCAGGAGAGTCTTCACACCAGTGTGGCCACATCATAGAAAGGTGAGGAACCCAGCACATGTGGCCTAAACAAGAAGACCCACATCTCCAAGGGGCTCGGAATGAGGCAGGCAGGAGTAGCCTCACAACACAGGGCCCATAGAATAAAAAAGCTGAGGAATCCAGCAATGGGAACCTCCCAGCAGGCGGCCAAGAGCACCAAGTCTATGCGATTCAGGCCGCAGTAAACTCACAGCAGAGGGTCCACATCATGAAAATGCGAGCAACCCAGCCATTTGGACCTCAGAGCAGAAGGTCCACATCCCCAAGGTGTTGGGAGCATGGCAGGAGTGTCCTCGCACCACTTAGCACATATCAGAAAATGTGGGTACCCAGCAGTTAGGGCCTGACGCCAGAGGGCCCTCATCACTGAGGGGAGGAGGCTCCCAGCATGTTCCAACTACCACAAGAGGGCCCACGTCGCCAAGGCGGGGTGTGCCAGCCAGGCAGGAGTGACCTCACAGCAGACGGCCCACCTCAAAGAAGTGTGAGGAACCCAACCAGGATCAGACTCTCACCAGAGGGCCCATATCACCAAGGGGACGGGAACCAGGCACGAGTGTCCTCACACCAGTGGGGCCACATCACTAAAAGATGAGGAAACTGGCACATGTGGCCACAAACCAGAGGACCTATATCACCAAGGGGCTGGGAGTGACACAGGCAGGAGGAGCCTCCCAACACAGGGCCCAAAGAATAAAAAAGGTGAGGAACCCAGCAGTTGGAACTTCCCAGCAGGCGGCCCAGAGTACAGAGGCTATGGGATCTAGGAATGAGTGAACTAACACCAGAGAGCTAACATCAGGAAACTGTGAGCAACCCAGTCGTTGGAACCTCAGAGCAGAAGGCCCATATCGCCATGGGGATGGGAACATTTCACGAGTGTCCTGGCATCACTGGGCTCACATCAGAAAACCTGGGGAGCCCAGCAGTTAGAGCCTGACGCCAGAGGGACCTCATCACCGAGGACAGGAGTCTCCAAAAGGATCGAACTGCCACCAGAGGGCCGACGTCACCAAGGCAATGGGAGCAAGCCAGGCAGGAGTTACCTCAGAGCACAGGGCCCACCTCACAGAACGGTAAGGAACCCAGCCAGGATCAGACTCTCACCAGAGGGGCCACATCACCAAGGGGCTGGGAAACAGGCACGAGTGTCCTCACACCATTGGGGCCACATCATCGAAAGGTGAGGGACCCAGCACACGTGGCCTCACACCAGAGGACACACATCACAACGGGGCTGGGATTGAGGCAGGCAGGAGGAGCCTCAAAACAGAGGGCCCATAGAATAAAAAAGGTGAGGAATCCCGCAGTTGGAACCTCCCAGCAGGCGCCCAGGAGCAGCAAGCCTATGGGATCTAGGCCGGAATGAACGCACATCAGAGGGCCCTCATCATGAAACTGTGAGCACCCCAGCCTTTGGGACCTCAGAGCAGAAGGCCCAAATTCCCATGTGGTTGGGAACCTGACAGGAGTGTACTCGCACCACAGGTCGCACATCTGCAAATTTTGGGAGCCCAGGAGTTAGGGTCTGACGCAAGAGGGCCCTCATTACCGAGGGACAGAGACTCGCAGCAGACACCAACTCCCAACTGAGGGCCCACGTCACCAAGGTGATGTGTGCCAGCCAGGCAGGAGTGACCTCACCGCAGAGGGCCTACCTCACAGAAGGGTGAGGAAACCAGCCAGGATAAGACTCTCACCAGAGGGCCCACATCACCAAGGGGATCGGAACCAGGCAGGAGGGTCCTCACACAAGTGTGGCCACATTATAGAAAGGTGAGGAACCCAGAACATGTGGCCTAAAACAGGGGACCCACATCTCCAAGGGGCTAGGAGTGAGGCAAGCAGGAGTATCCTCACAAAACAGAGCCCACAGAATAAAAGTTGTGAGGAATCCAGCAGTTGGAACCGGCCAGTAGGCCGCCCAGAGCACAGAGTCTATGGGATCCAGGCCACAGCAAACTCACAGCAGAGGTCCCACATCATGAAACTGTGAGCAACCCAGCGGATGGGACCTCAGAGCAGAAGGCCCACATCCCTATGGGGATGGGAACCTGACAGGAGTGTCCTCGGCCCACTTCCACGAATCAGAAAATGTGGGAACCCAGCAGTTAGGACCTGAGGCCAGAGGACCCTCATCACCGAGGGGAGGAGGCTCCCAGCAGGCTCCAACTGCCACCATAAGGCCGATGTCACCAAGGAGGGGTGTGCCAACCAGGCAGGAGTGACCTCAGAGCAGAAAGCCCACCTCACAGAAGTGTGAGGAACCCAACAAGGATCAGACTGTCACCAGAGGGCCAACATCACCAAGGGAATGGGAACCAGGCAGGAGTGTCCTCACACCAGTGGGGCTACATCACCATAATTTGAGGGACCCAGCACACGTGGCCTCAAACCTGAGGACACACATCACCAAGGGGCTGGGAGTGAGGCAGGCCAGAGGATCCTCAAAACAGAGGGACCATAGAATAAAAAAGGTGAGGAATCCCACAGTTGGAACCTCCAGCAGGCAGCCAGGAGCAGCGAGGCTATGGGATCTAGGCAGGAGTGAACTCACACCAGAGGGCCCTCATCATGAAACTGTGAGCAACACAGCCGTTGGGACCTCAGAGCAGAAGGCTCACATCCCCATGGGGATGGGAACCTGGCAGGAGTGTCCTTGCACCACTTAGCACGAATCAGAAAATGTGGGAACCCAGCAGTTAGGGCCTGAGGCCAGAGGGCCCTCATCACCGAGGGGAGGAGGCTCCCAGCAGGCTCCAACTGCCACCATATGGCCAACGTTGCCAAGGCGGGGTGTGCCAGCCAGGCAGGAGTGACCTCAGAGCAGAGGGCCCACCTCACAGAAGGGTGAGGAACCTAACCAGGATCAGACTCTCACCAGAGGGCCAACATCACCAAGGTGATGGGAACCAGGCAAGACTGTCCTAACAGCAGTGGGGCCAACATCACCAAGGGAATGGGAACCAGGCAAGAGTGTCCTCACACCAGTGTGGCCACATTATAGAAAGGTGAGGAACACAGCACATGTGGCCTCAAACAAGGGGACACACATCACGAAGGGGCTGGGAGTGAGGCATGCAGGAGGAGACGCACAACCGAGGGCCCATAGAATAAAAAAGGTGAGGAATCGAGAAGTTGGAAACTCCAAGCTGGAGGCCCAGAGCACTGACACTATGGGATACAGGCCAGAGTGAACACACAGCAAAGGGCCCACATCATGAAACTGTGAGCAACCCAGCAGTTGGGACCACAGAACAGAAGTCCCACATGCCCATGGGGATGGGAACCTGGCAGGAGTGACTCGCACCACTGGGCACACATCAGAAAATGTGTGGAGCCCAGCACTTAGGGCCTGACACCAGAAGGCCCTCATCACTGAGGGGAGGAGGCCCCAGCACGCTCCAACTGCCACCAGAGGGTCCACGTCGCCAAGGCGACGTGCGCCAGCCAGGCAGGATTGACCTCACAGCAGAGAGCCCACATCATGAAAGTGTGAGCAACCCAGCCGTTAGGACCTCAGAACAGAAGGCCCACACGCTCATGAGGATGGGAACCTGGCAGGAGTGCCCTCGTACCACTTAGCACGTATCAGAAAATGTGGGAACCCCGCCATTAGGGTCTGACGCCAGAGGGCCTCATCACCGCGGGAAGGAGGCTCCCAGCAGGCTCCAACTGCCACCAGGGTGCCGAAGTCAACAAGGCGGGTTGTGCCAGCCAGGCAGGAGTGACCTCAGAGAAGAGGGCTCACCTCACGGATGTGTGAGGAACCCAACCAGGATCAGAGTCTCACCAGAGGACCCACATCACCAAAGGGATGGGAACCAGGCAGGAGTGTCCACACACCAGTGGGGCCACATCATCAAAAGATGAGGAACCCATTACATATGGCCTCAAACCTGAGGACATACATCACCATGTGGCTGGGAGTGAGGCAGGTATCTGGAGGGGCACATTTAACTCTAATTTCCCACCAGGAAGAGGAATTAACCAAAGGCTCAGAGTGCCGTGCCGGACCCTGATTATGGCCTGAAGCAAACCTGCAGTTTTGTGGCCAGCTTACAAGGAAGCGAGTTAAGAAAGGAGCTCAGGGGCACTGTAATTCACAAACCTGCAGAGATAAATGACAGCTATTGGCAAAAATATATCGAAGTAAGTCTGCAAAGAGGACTTGAAAACGAGGCAGAATTGCAGGAATCATATTTCAAGAGGTAGATTGGAATTGCATTTAAAGCATATGAAAAGCGGCAGATCTTTGACAGTGATGCACATGGACAAAAAGTGCGTATACATTTTTCCTGAATATATTCAGGAAAAAACGCATATGAACATTTTGGCCAACCAAGCACTCCAGCAATGGAAATCCACACTACAATGAAGTCACATTTCCCATTCGTCAAAAAGGCCATCTGAATAAAGTGTAAAAACCAGAAACACAGGACAGGCCATGGAGAACAGGGAGCCGTGTTATGCTGATGGGCGGGATGTAAATTGCCAGCAGACACTCTGGAGATGTTCATGGTGTATCCTGAAACATCTAAAAAACAAAGCTACAGAGCCTAGGGCACTTCCACTTTTGGCCCTATAGCTTAGGAAAATTAAAATCAACAAGACACAGCCAACACAAAATTTAGGGCTGCTGTGTTTACAAGAACCTCGAGTCCAGTACAAATTAAATATCCCAGAAAGAAAAAAATGGATAAAGAAGTTGTGCTACTTACGTACAACGGAATATCACTCAGCAGTGAAATCAATGTCATCAGGCCTGTAGCAGCAAATTGAGTGGATTTAATTATGATGATTCTAAGAGAAATATGTCACACAAAGAAAGATAATTATCATAAGATATCACTAATAGAGGGAGTGTAAACTTGGCTACACATAAACTGAATTACAAAACCGAACAGAGTCTCACATTTAGATAAAAACCTTATGCTTGCTTAAGGGGAAAGTTGAGTTGGGCTGCTGTATAAAAACAGATTGAAATTAGCACACATACCATTCCATAAGCCAAATACGTAATAAACAAGACCTACTCTTTGCTCAACGAAATAGACTCATCCATGGTGTATCACCTCACACCTATTAGAATGGGCATCATCAGAAAATCTACAAACAACAAATGCTGGAAACGGTGTGGAGATAAGGAATCCTCTTCCACTATTGTTGGGAACGTAAATTGATACAGTCACTGTGGAGAACATTATGGAGTTTCTTATAAAACTAAGAATAGAATTACCATATGATACAGCAATCCCTCTACTGGGCATATACCCAGACAAAACCATAAATCAAAAAGAGACATTCACCACAATGTTCATTGCATCACTATTTACACTATCCAGGAAATGGAAGCAACCTAAATGCCCACAGACAGACGAATGCATAAAGATGTGGTACATATATAAAATGGAATATTACTAAGCCATAAAAAGGAATGAAATTGGGACATTTGTAGAGACGTTGATGGATCTAGAGACTGTCATACAGAGTGAAGTAAGTCAGAAAGAGAAAAACAAATCTTGTATATTAATGCATATATGTGGAACCTAGAAAAATTGTACAGATGAACCGTTTTGCAAGGCAGAAATAGAGCAACACATGTATACAACAAACGTATGGACAACAAGGGGGGAAAGCTGTTGGGGATGGTGGTGGGAGGAGTTGAGATATTGGGATTGGTATGTATACATTTATATGTATAAAGTAGATAACCAAAAACAACCTGCTGTATAAAAATATAAAATTAAATTCAAAATAAAAAAATAAAATTAAAAAAAGTAAAACAGAAAAAATATTCTTCCCTTCACATACATGTATTTATATGAATAAATTATTTCCATGCTTATATCTGTAAATACACAAAAGAGGAATAAAATCTACCTTGAACCAAAAACGAAAAAAAGATAAAAAAGAACAGAACCCACCAGTTACACAGAGGAAAACCGTTTCAGGGCACTTGCTCCAATTGCAAACAATTCTGAAGTTGGTCAGTGGTGGGGAATCATCTCCCACTCAGCCAGCATGCTCCTCGCAACAAGCGTCCTCACTGCAAAGCTGGGGGACCGTGCCGAGGTATCTGTGAGTAAACGTGGGCCGAGCCCCAGGCCAGCTGCTGCTGAAATGTTCCCACCCTTCCAAGGCTAAACACCTGAATATGTACAAGGACTTGAAAACCTAGAGGAAGGGCCATGGAGCCACATGAGGGACAGCATGCCAGCCGACTTGGTGCCTGCAGGCCAGCCAGGATGGTCCTGGCCCTGGGTGCTCTTCTGGAAGCTCTCCATTTCCCTGCCTGAGATACCCCTGCTGTCCCGGCCCCCACTGCTTTCTTCCTTCCTCACCTGTGCCCAGGGAGAAATTCCAGCGGCAGGTGTGGGTGACACATCCTCTTCTTTAGCAGGTAGCATCTTGGCAACTGCTGCAGAAAGTCCAGCAGAGCCCCACTCACACTGGGACACCCACAAAGCCGTGGCTTCTCACTCCCTCCCACCAGCCCAGCCCCGAGACTGCTGACAGGGCAGAGAAAATGGCGTCAGGCACAGCTGCAGGGGCTCTTGCTGCCTGGAGCGGTGTTTATATTGATCTCAACCCAGGCACACCTGGGGAGGGCTGGCCGGCACGGTCAGGCTTCCCAAGCCAGCCAATAATCACCCCTCAGGGGCTCACAGTTGCTGAAAATGGAACTTGCTGAATTGGCCAGGTCCAAGGAACAGGTGTGGGCTCCTGAGAGTCAGGATAGACAAGGGGCTGCAGCTCTGGCTTGTTTTCTAATTATATTATCTGGCCCATGAGTGGGAGACAACTTCAAGAAAACCCTCTCCTAATGAGAGGAACCCAGGAGTCAGGGAGAGGAGGGGTGGGTGGTGGTTGGAGACAGAGGCCTGGTGCCCCGGGTGCAGTGGAAGTCTCTGGAAGATCAGGTGGAGGAGGCCGCACAGAGTGATGCCCAGGGTCACAGACCTGTCAGAGCTGCTGTTTGTTAGTTCAAGTCCTGCTCTGAGGTGCTCTGTGTCAGATCTGAGCGACAGGTGAGCTGGGAGTGCTCTGCAATGAGGGCTATGTGCACGGTTCCTGTGTGCCCAGCCCTGCCAAGGTACCTGCAAGGGTAGCTCTGTATCCTGGGAGGGGCCTGACCACGGGAGCCCCATGGACTGCAGAGGACCTGCCCAGGGAATCCCATATCCTGGGAGGGGCCTGAACACGAGAGCCCCGTGGGCTGGGGTGGGGGTAGGGTACCTGCCCAGGTGAGCTCCATATCCTGGGATTGGCCTGACCTCGAGAGCCCCATGGGCTGCTGGAGTCCTGGTAAAGGATGTCAGGACAGTCAGTGAAGCCACTGAGGATATACCTCCAGTAGTTCCTAAATCCTACACCCTGCTGGTCATTCTACCAACCACCAGGACTTGGTATTCTGTATTAGTCTTCACTGATGCCTTCTTTTGTATTCCATTAGTCCCAGAGTCACAAGAAATTTTGGCTTGTGAGTGACAGGACTCAACATACAACTAAAACAATACTTCCAGGCTGTCTTGCCCCAAGGGTTCAAAAATTCCCACACCATCTTTGGGGAAAGCTCAGCTAAAGACCTAAAAGTTCTACCTCTGGAAAAGGAAACACTCCTTCAATATTCAGACGACATTCTGATCGCCAGCCCTACTAAGGAGGCCTCAGAACTACCAAGCCAATAAAGGATAGAAGTTGTCCACGAAAAAGCTCAAGTATCACAGACTACGGTGACCTGCCTGGGCTTCATTCTCACAGAAGGTCGGAGAAGCCCATCCCAGGAAAGGGAAGAAACAATTTACAGCCTTACCCCTTTCTGAAACTAGAAGACAGCTTAGGGGTTCCTGGGGAAGCCAGGGTTTCCTGCCTCTGGATCCCTAACTACAGTCTACTAGCTGGGCCTCTATATGAAACACTGAAAGGAAAAGATGATGATCCTTTTGAATAGAATCCAGAAGTGGCCTTTCAAGAATGGAAAGAGCAGTCAATTCAGACCCTTGCCCTGGGACTCCCTAATTTAGCTAAACCCTTTGACCTTTACATTCCTGGTGAAAGGTGAATCGCCATTGGAGTATTAGTGCAAAAACTGGGACCACTTGAAATGGAACAATGCAAGAATGCCATCCAGGTAGGATAAACTATGGTCACCAAGGGGCTTGGCCCACCGCCACATCTGGCCAAGATACTGGTGGTATCTGAAAACCTGGAAATCAGCAGCCCAAAAGGCCACCTCCCTTCTAAGGGAAACGGACCCCACGTGGTGATCCTAACCCCCAACCATGCCCTGAAGTTGCAGGGTTTGCTCCGTGGGCACACTGACCTCGATTGAGGAGGCCCTCCAACTCCAACCTCCAGAGAGATAACCGGGGGCAACGGGGCACCATGACGACCCGTGTGACCATCACTTGACCTGGAGTTTCTCTCATAAAACAACAAGAGTGTGTCCCAAAAGAGTAGACTACTGCTTTCAGTACTTACTGTACCCAGAGGGGAGCTAATAATCTTGGCGGGGGAACCGTATATCATGATGTCACCATAGAAAAGCCTACAGACACCCTGATGATGGTGGCCAATAAGACCGGCTGGACTCCTGTTTACTTCCAAAGGCTCTTGACTCAGTGACCATCATGATCCTTCATCACCACTGACCCTGGACTGTCTGGGAGCTGAGCGGGCAGGATCCTGACACCTGGTGCTGTTTTTACGTTAATTCAGGGGCCTAATGGAAGAAAGCGCAGACTGTTGGTCAGAGCATCTAGGCTGGCAGAAACGGTCAGTCAGAGCATCTAGGCTGGCAGAAACGGTCAGCCTAAGGTGGCCGAACAAATGTGGGGCGGAGTGAAACTGGACCTCACAGCGCCACTGCACATCTCCTTTCTGGACCCTTAAAGGTCATTAGAATCTATAACACTTCCAATACTGGTGCTCAGGTGGACGAGCAGGGAGGCAGGAGGCCTGGGGACAATCAACGTCACCTGGAGGCTGCTGGGGAGAAGTTCTGACCCTCGCCCACGGGTATGAAGCCTCCTAACTCAGCACTCAGCAGTTACAGAAGAAGGGTCTGCACCCGCAGCACTCCAAGAATGAGGAAAGGGACAAAAGGCAGAAGAGAAGTTTGTCCCAGGCAAAGCCCCTTAAAAATGCCTGGGAGATAAAAATAGAATCTGGGCAATAAAATAAAGTCTAACCATTTTTATCCTTTGTGCTTTGTCTAATTTCAGGTGCTCCTAGTGTCCCGCATACAGAGGTTCCACACCCGGCACTTCAGACCACATTTCCTAGAGCAGAATGGCTCGATGACACTTCAGCTCCTGGGGCCCAGTTCAGACTCCATGACATAGAGCCTGAGCTGCAGCCAACCAGGTCCTCGAGAGCTCAGCCCCCTCCCTCCCAGTGACTCTGACAGGATCTCTACACAGCAGCCCAGCCCACAGCCCACAGGGTAGCACCTCTCCATTCTCTGATCAAAATATAAAGTTTCCTTTGCTTTTGAACCAAACTCAGTCTCGATCTATTGGCTCCAATGACACTGGGCAGGGGGACACTTGTTGGCGTCCACTCTGGAGGATCAGTAACAGAAATTGAGAACATTGTAACTTCAATGAACAGATGTGTGAGCCAAACTGTAATTAACATAGAACAGTGTATAAGGCTCGGGTAAAATAAGATGTTTCTAACACTTCCATTTGATATTTCCATCACTTTCTTATAAGCAAGTTCAGTGAAAAGGTTTGTCTTCTTTGTCAGGTCAATATTAGAGAAACAAAGTGATTTCTTTCCAAGGATGTACATCTAATAATCTTGGTTAAAGCTTCAATCTTGTTTTAAATGCTTTTGCATTGAAAATGATACCTCTCTTTCAGCTCCCCCATTTCTGAGAAGCATAAAATCTTATAATTTATTATTACCAAAGGGAAATGGTAGGAGGAGGGATAAATTAACAGTTTGGGATTAACACATACACACTGCTATGTATGAAATCATCAGCAAGGAACTACTGTATAGCACAGGGAACTACACTCAATATTTTGCAATAACCTATAAGGGGAAATGATCTGAAAAAGAATAGATATTTTTATTGACATCATCCATCAATGACAGTAAAAATGGAATCTAAGGGAAGACAGTGGTGAGTGCTTCTGACCCTGAAGACTTCAATCATCTAAAGTTTGGACTCTGCCTACTTCCCAAGGCCCTTAATGAACATATGTGTAGCCGTAGCTTAAAAAATTCCCCAGTTTGGGTTGCGGACAGACACTGATATTTAAAATCCCCTGGTGTTCTCCTCACATGAATGGGACCCTTCCTACACCTAAAACATGCCTGTCACACCCAGAGGATGGTATACCGTCTGATCGGGAAAAGTTTGGAAAAGGCATCTCATCTCCTCATCTCTTGGTGCTAGGGTTCACCACTCCAGCGTCTTTACTAACAGTCTCCCCACTTGGAGATGTCAGCACTGTCAACATCCTGTTGCATACAGTTTGGAATTTGTCCAGAGGATGAAGCAGAAGGAGGAGGAACAATGAGAGACAAGTCCTAGGTGTTCGGACAGGCACATGCCACTCTAATTTCCAATCAGGAAGACGAATTGACCAAAGGCTAGGGTTGCCCATGGAAACAGAATAGGGCTTGAGGAATCCTGATGCTTTGTGGCCAGTTCCCATAAACACAAGTTGGAAAATGGAACTCAGGGGCACTAAAATTCACGAAACTGCAGAGTTGAAAATATCTATCACTGAAAAATGTCTTGAGGAAAGTCAGAGAAAAGGACTTGTAAGCAACGGAGAATGGCAGGAAAGGGATTGGAAGAGGTAGAAAGGACTCGCCATTAAGCACAAGCAAAGGGGCTGAACATTGCCAACATTGCAGTTGGCCAAAAAGGGTGTATGTGTCTTTTTCTGTATATATTCAAGAAAAGGGCATACACTTTTTTAGCCAACCAAACAGGTGGGCAGTGGAAATCAATACTACAAAACATATCACTTTGCATCTGTCAGAAGAGCCGTCCTCATAAAGTGTAAACACCAGAAATGCAGGACAGGGCAAGGAGAAAAGGGAGCCCTGTGAGTCTTATAGTGGAAATGTATATTGCAAACGGTCACTCTGGATAAGTCTATTGTGTTTACTAAAGCATCTAAAAAATGAGCTACCGAGCACAGGGCACTTGCACTCATGGACGTATATCTTGGGAAAAACAAAAATCGAGAGGACACAGGCACCCCAATGTTTACCACCTCTCTGTTTAAAAGATCCTCGACTAGGTTATAACTTAAATGTATCTGCAGAGAAAAAACGGACAGAGATGTGGTGATTATGTAGAGTGGAATATTACTCAGCCTGGAAATCAATGAAATACGGCCAGTTATAACAACTCCAGAGGAGTTACGTGTGATCATTCGAAGTCACATAATTCAAAAAGAAAAAGACATAAGATATCACTAATACATGGAATGTTAACATGGCTACACATGAACTGAATTACAAAAGAGAAGAGGGTTTCAAATTAAGAAAACCAACTTATGCTTCCTTAAGGGGAAAGGTGAGTTGGGGTGCTACATAAAACCAGAGATTAAAATTAGCACAGATACCATTCCATAAGCCAAATATGTAATAGTCAAGACCTACTCCTTGCTCAACGAAATGGACTCAACACGCCATATTCAATGCCTAAGAATATACCGGATTAGTAAGAATCTTAAAACCCATGGGCTTATATGTCTCCGTAAGAGAAACAAGCGCGTGTACAGCAGCATAAATGAAGCAGTGAAAATGCGATAAATCCCATTATTAAAATAAATTTCAAAAACAAAACACAATGACAGTGAAATAGAGAGCAATTCTTAAATAATTCACTCAGGGCATGTGATGCAACCTGGATTTACCACATCTACACCCAGAGCTGGTTGAGACATAAGGCTGGACACTTCAGGCTGATAGCATTGGTGAGTTTCAGTAAACAAATGCAGATCCTTTGAAGTCATACTGCATGGTACCCATTCCAAGGGTCCCAACTCTCCAGGTTCAAGGGATTCTTTCTTCAGCTAAAACATGCGTGGGAAACGCCGAGTATGGTCCACCGTGTGATTGGGAAACGACTTAAAATGCATCTCAGTTTTCGTATCCTGGTCCTCGGGTTCACCATTCCAGAGGGTTTACTAACACTCTCCCCGCTTGGAGAGTCAGTGCCTTTCACCTCCTGTTTGGCACAGCTTGCAATTTCTGCGCAAGATGAACAGGAATAGGGAGAACCAATGAGAGACTAGCTATAGGTATTTGCACGGTCAAATGTAAGGCTCATTTCCCACCAGGAAGAGGAATTAACCAAAGGCTCAGCGTGCCCTGCCGGAAACAGATTAGGGCCTGAAGCAATCCTGCGGTTTTGTGCCCAGCTCACAAGAAAGCGAGTTGAAGAAAGGAGCTCAGGGTCACTGTAATTCACAAACCTGCTGAGTTATAAATGACAGCTATCCTCCAAAAATATATTGAAGTAAGCCTGCGAAGGGGACGTGAAAGCGGGGCAGAATTTCAGGAAAACGATTGCAGGGGGTAGACAGGAATTGACCTGAAAGCATAGGAAAAGAGGCACAACGTCGACAATGGTGCACTTGGCCAAAAAGTGCGTATGAATTTTTTCCTGAATATATTCAGGAAAAAACGCATACGCCCTTTTTCGCAAACCAAGCAAGCCTGTAAAGGAAATCTGCACTACAATGAAGTCTAACTGCCCCCTGGGCAAAAGGGCCATCTGAAAAAAGTGTAAAATCCAGAAAGTTAGGAAAGGATATGGAGAACAGGGAGCTTGGTTATGCTGATTGGCAGGATGTAAATTGCCAACAGCCATCCTGGAGAAGTGTATGGTGTTTCCTGAAATCCATAAGAAACAAAGCAACACAGCCTATGGCACTTCCACTTATGGTCCCAAAGATTACGGAAATTAAATTCAAAAACAGACAGCCACCCCAATGTTTGGGACGGCTGTGTTCACAAGAAGCTCATCTGCAGTACCAGGTAAATATCCCAGAAAGCAAAAAATGGATAAAGAACTTGTGGCACGTATGTGCAATGCAATATCACTCAGCAATGAAATCTGTGTCATCAGGCCCGTAGCGGCATAGTGAGTGGATGCAGGTACGGTGATTCTACGTGAACTACGTCACACAGAAAAAGAAACATCATAAGATATCACTAATACACGGAATGTAAACTTGACTACACATGAACAGAATTACAAAACAGAACAGGGTCTCAAATTTAGAAAACCAACTAGTGCTTGCTTATGGGGAAAGGTGCGTTGGGGTGCTTCATAAAACCAGAGACTGAAATTAGCACAGATAACATTCCATAAGCCAAATATGTAATAGACAAGACCTACTCCTTGCTCAACGGAATGGACGCAACACCACATATTCAACGCCTAGGAATATACCTGACTAGGAAGAATCTTAAAACCCATGGATTTATATGTCTCCGTAAGAGAACCAAGCGTGTGTACAGCGCCATAAACGCAGCAGTGAAAATCCGATAAATCCCATTATCAAAATAAATTTCAAAAACAAAACACAAAGACAGTGAAATAGAGAGCAATTCTTAAATAATTCACTCAGGGCATGTGATGCAACCGGGATTGACACCAACTACACCCAGAGCTGGTTGAGACATAAGGCTGGACACTTTAGGCTGATAGCATTGGTGAGTTTCGGTGAGCAAATGCAGACCCTTTGAAGTCATACTGCATGGTACCCATTCCATGGGTCCCAACTCTCCAGGTTCAAATGATTCTTCCTCTGGCTAAAACATGCATGAGAAACCCAGAGTATCGTCCCCCGTGTGATTGGGAAACAATTTAAAATGCATCTCAGTTTTTGTATCCTTGTCCTCGGGTTCACCATTCCAGATGCTTTACTAACAATCTCCCCGCTTGGAGAGTCAGTGCCTTTAACCTCGTATTTGGCACAGCTTGCAATTTCTGTGCAAGATGAACAGGAATAGGAGAAGCAATGAGAGACTAGATGTAGGTGTCTGCACGGGCAAATGTAACGCTCATTTACCACCAGGAAGAGGAATTAACCAAAGGCTCAGCGTGCCCTGCCGGAAACAGATTAGGGCCTGAAGCAATCCTGCGGTTTTGGGCCCAGCTCACAAGAAAGCGAATTGAAGAAAGGAGCTCAGGGGCACTGTAATTCACAAACCTGCAGAGTTATAAATGACAGCTATCCTCCAAAAACATATTGAAGTAAGCCTGCGAAGGGGACTGGAAGGCGGGCCAAAATTTTAGGAAAACGATTGCAGGGGGTAGACTGGAATTGCCTTGAAAGCATAGGAAAAGAGGCAAAACGTCGACAATGATGCACTTGGCCAAAAAGGGCATATGCGTTTTTTCCTGAATATATTCAGGAAAAAATGCATACGCACTTCTTGGCCAACGAAGCAAGCCTGTAAAGGAAATCTACACTACAATGAAATCTCCCTGCCCCCCCGGGCAAAAGGGCCATCTGAAAAAAGTGTAAAATCCAGAAAGGTAGGACAGGATATGGAGAACAGGGAGCCTTGTTATGCTGATTGGCAGGATGTAAATTGTGAACAGCCACCCTGGAGAAGTGTATGGTGTTTCCTGAAACACGTAAGAAATAAAGCAACACAGCCTATGGCAATTGCACTTATGGTCCTATTGCTTAGGGAAATTAAAATCAAAAACTGAGAGCCACCCCAAAATTTGGGACGGCTGTGTTCCCAAGAAGCTCGTCTACAGTACCAAGTAAATATCCCAGAAAGCAGAAAATGGATAAAGAAGTTGTGGCACGTACGTGCAATGCAATATCACTCAGCAATGAAATCTGTGTCATCAGGCCCGTAGCGGCATAGTGAGTGGATGCAGGTACGGTGATTCTACGTGAACTACGTCACACAGAAAAAGAAACATCATAAGATATCACTAATACACGGAATGTAAACTTGACTACACATGAACTGAATTACAAAACAGAACAGGGTCTCAAATTTAGAAAACCAACTAGTGCTTGCTTATGGGGAAAGGTGCCTTGGGGTGCTGCATAAAACCAGAGACTGAAATTAGCACAGATAACTTTCCATAAGCCCAATATGTAATAGACAAGACCTACTCCTTGCTCAACGAAATGGACCCAACACCACATATTCAACGCCTAGGAATATACCTGACTAGGAAGAATCTTAAAACCCATGGATATATATGTCTCCGTAAGAGAATCAAGCGTGTGTACAGCGGCTGAAACGCAGCAGTGAAAATCCGATAAATCCCATTATCAAAATAAATTTCGAAAACAAAACACAAAGACAGTGAAATAGAGAGCAATTCTTAAATAATTCACTCAGGGCATGTGATGCAACCGGGATTGACCACATCTACACCCAGAGCTGGTTGAGACATAAGGCTGGACACTTCAGGCTGATAGCATTGGTGAGTTTCGGTGAGCAAATGCAGACCCTTTGAAGTCATACTGCATGGTACCCATTCCATGGGTCCCAACTCTCCAGGTTCAAGGGATTCTTCCTCCAGCTAAAACATGCATGGGAAACCCAGAGTATCGTCCACCGTGTGATTGGGAAACGATTTAAAATGCATCTCAGTTTTCGTATCCTGGTCCTCGGTTTCACCAATCCAGATGCTTTACTAACACTCTACCGGCTTGGAGAGTCAGTGCCTTTAACCTCCTCTTTGGCACAGCTTGCAATTTCTGTGCAAGATGAACAGGAATAGGGAGAACCAATGAGAGACTAGCTGTAGGTGTCTGCACGGGCATATGTAATGCTCATTGCCCACCAGGAAGAGGAATTAAACAAAGGCTCAGTGTGCCCTGCTGGAAACAGATTAGGGCCTGAAGCAATCCTGCGGATTTGTGCCCAGCTCACAAGAAAGCGAGTTGAAGAAAGGAGCTCAGGGGCACTGTAATTCACAAACCTGCAGAGTTATAATTGACAGCTATCCTCCAAAATTATATTGAAGTAAGCCTGCGAAGGGGACTTGAAAGCGGGGCAGAATTTCAGGAAAACGATTGCAGGGGGTAGACTGGAATTGCCCTGAAAGCATAGGAAAAGAGGCACAACGTCAACAATGATGCACTTGGCCAAAAAGGGCGTATGCGTTTTTTCCTGAATATATTCAGGAAAAAACGCATACGCCCTTTTTGGCAAACCAAGCAAGCCTGTAAAGGAAATCTGCACTACAATGAAGTCTCACTGCCCCACAGGCAAAAGGGCCCTCTGAAATAAGTGTAAAATCCAGAAAGGTAGGACAGGATATGGAGAACAGGAAGCCTTGTTAAGCTGATTGGCAGGATGTAAATTGCCAGCAGCCACCCTGGAGAAGTGTATGGTGTTTCCTGAAACACGTAAGAAACAAAGCAACACAGCCTATGGCACTTCCACTTATGGTCCTATAGGTTACGGAAATTAAAATCAAAAACAGACAGCCACCCCAATATTTGGGACAGCTGTGTTCAGAAGAAGCGCGTCTACATTATCAGGTAAATATCCAAGAAAGCAAAAAATGGATAAAGAAGTTGTGGCACGTACGTACAATGCAATATCACTCAGCAATGAAATCTGTGTCATCAGGCCCATAGGGGCATAGTGAGTGGATGCGGGTACGGTGACTCTACGTGAACTACGTCACACAGAAAAAGAAACATCATAAGATATCACTAATACACGGAATGTAAACTTGACTACACATGAACTGAATTACAAAACAGAACAGGGTCTCAAATTTAGAAAACCAACTAGTGCTTGCTTATGGAGAAAGGTGCCTTGGGGTGCTGCATAAAACCAGAGACTGAAATTAGCACAGCTAACTTTCCATAAGCCAAATATGTAATAGACAAGACCTACTCCTTGCTCAACGAAATGGACCCAAGACCACATATTCAACGCCTAGGAATATACCTGACTAGGAAGAATCTTAAAACCCATGGATATATATGTCTCCGTAAGAGAATCAAGCGTGTGTACAGCGGCCGAAACGCAGCAGTGAAAATCCGATAAATCCCATTATCCAAATAAATTTCGAAAACAAAACACAAAGACAGTGAAATAGAGAGCAATTCTTCAATAATTCACTCAGGGCATGTGATGCAACCGGGATTGACCACATCTACACCCAGAGCTGTTTGAGACATAAGGCTGGACACTTCAGGCTGATAGCATTGGTGAGTTTCGGTGAGCAAATGCAGACCCTTTTATGTCATACTGCATGGTACCCATTCCATGGGTCCCAACTCTCCAGGTTCAAGGCATTCTTCCTCCAGCTAAAACATGCATGGGAAACCCAGAGTATCGTCCACCATGTGATTGGGAAACGATTTAAAATGCATCTCAGTTTTCGTATCCTGGTCCTCGGGTTCACCATTCCAGATGCTTTACTAACACTCTCCCCGCTTGGAGAGTCAGTGCCTTTAACCTCGTCTTTGGCACAGCTTGCAATTTCTGTGCAAGATGAAGAGGAATAGGGAGAACCAATGAGAGACTAGCTGTAGGTGTCTGCACGGGCAAATGTAACCCTCATTGCCCACCAGGAAGAGGAATTAAACAAAGGCTCAGTGTGCCCTGCTGGAAACAGAGTAGGGCCTTAAGCAATCCTGTAGTTTTGTGCCCAGCTCACAAGAAAGCGAGTTGAAGAATGGAGCTCAGGGGCACTGTAATTCACAAACCTGCAGAGTTATAAATGACAGCTATCTTCCAAAAGTATATTGAAGTAAGCCTGCGAAGGGGACTTGAAAGCGGGGCAGAATTTCAGGAAAACGATTGCAGGGGGTAGACTGGAATTGCCCTGAAAGCATAGGAAAAGAGGCACAACGTCGACAATGATGCACTTGGCCAAAAAGTGCGTATGTGTTTTTTCCTGAATATATTCAGGAAAAAACGCATACGCACTTTTTGGCCAACCAAGCAAGCCTGTAAAGCAATCTGCACTACAATGAAATCTCACTGCCCTCCGGGCAAAAGGGCCATCTGAAAAAAGTGTAAAACCCAGAAAGGAAGGACAGGATATGGAGAACAGGCAGCCTTGTTATGCTGATTGGCAGGATGTAAATTTTGAACAGCCACCCTGGAGAAGTGTATGGTGTTTCCTGAAACACGTAAGAAATAAAGCAACACAGCCTATGGCAATTGCACTTATTGTCCTATTCCTTAGGGAAATTAAAATCAAAAACAGAGAGCCACCCCAAAGTTTGGGACGGCTCTGTTCACAAGCAGCTCGTCTACAGGACCAGGTAAATATCCCAGAAAGCAAAAAATGGATAAAGAATTTGTGGCACGTACGTGCAATGCAGTATCAGTCAGCAATGAAATCTGTGTCATCAGGCCCGTAGCGGCATAGTGAGTGGATGCAGGTACGGTGATTCTACGTGAACTACGTCACACAGAAAAAGAAACATCATAAGATATCACTAATACACGGAATGTAAACTTGACTACACATGAACTGAATTACAAAACAGAACAGGGTCTCAAATTTAGAAAACCAACGAGTGCTTGCTTATGGGGAAATGTGCGTTGGGGTGCTTCATAAAACCAGAGACTGAAATTAGCACAGATAACTTTCCATAAGCCAAATATGTAATAGACAAGACCTACTCCTTGCTCAACGAAATGGACCCAACACCACATATTCAACGCCTAGGAATATACCTGACTAGGAAGAATCTTAAAACCCATGGATATATATGTCTCCGTAAGAGAATCAAGCGTGTGTACAGCGGCATAAACGCAGCAGTGAAAATCCGATAAATCCCATTATCAAAATAAATTTCAAAAAAAAATCATAAAGACAGTGAAATAGAGAGCAATTCTTAAATAATTCACTCAGGGCATGTGATGCAACCGGGATTTAACACATCTACACCCAGAGCTGGTTGAGACATAAGGCTGGACACTTCAGGCTGATAGCATTGGTGAGTTTCGGTGAGCAAATGCAGACCCTTTGAAGTCATACTGCATGGTACCCATTCCATGGGTCCCAACTCTCCAGGTTCAAGGGATTCTTCCTCCAGCTAAAACATGCATGGGAAACCAAGAGTATCGTCCACCATGTGATTGGGAAATGATTTAAAATGCATCTCAGTTTTCGTATCCTGGTCCTCGGGTTCACCATTCCAGATGCTTTACTAACACTCTCCCCGCTTGGAGAGTCAGTGCCTTTAACCTCCTCTTTGGCACAGCTTGCAATTTCTGTGCAAAATGAACAGGAATAGGGAGAACCAATGAGAGACTAGCTGTAGGTGTCTGCACGGGCAAATGTAACGCTCATTGCCCACCAGGAAGAGGAATTAAACAAAGGCTCAGTGTGCCCTGCTGGAAACAGATTAGGGCCTGAAGCAATCCTGCGGTTTTGTGCCCAGCTCACAAGAAAGCGAGTTGAAGAAAGGAGCTCAGGGGCACTGTAATTCACAAACCTGCAGAGTTATAAATGACAGCTTTCCTCCAAAAATATATTGAAGTAAGCCTGCGAAGGGGACTTGAAAGCGGGGCAGAATTTCAGGAAAACGATTGCAGGGGGTAGACTGGAATTGCCCTGAAAGCATAGGAAAAGAGGCAGAACGTCGACAATGATGCACTTGGCCAAAAAGGGCGTATGCGTTTTTTCCTGAATATATTCAGGAAAAAACGCATACGCCCTTTTTGGCCAACCAAGCAAGCCTGTAAATGAAATCTGCACTACAATGAAGTCTCACTGCCCCCCTGGCAAAAGGGCCATCTGAAAAAAGTGTAAAATCCAGAAAGGTAGGACAGGATATGGAGAACAGGGAGCCTTGTTATGCTGATTGGCAGGATGTAAATTGCCAGCAGCCACCCTGGAGAAGTGTATGGTGTTTCCTGAAACACGAAAGAAACAAAGCAACACAGCCTATGGCACTTCCACTTATGGTCCTATAGCTTACGGAAATTAAAATCAAAAACAGACAGCCACCCCAATATTTGAGACGGCTGTGTTCACAAGAAGCTCGTCTACAGTATCAGGTAAATATCCCAGAAAGCAAAAAATGGATAAAGAACTTGTGGCACGTACGTACAATGCAATATCACTCAGCAATGAAATCTGTGTCATCAGGCCCGTAGCGGCATAGTGAGTGGATGCAGGTACGGTGATTCTACGTGAACTACGTCACACAGAAAAAGAAACATCATAAGATATCACGAATACACGGAATGTAAACTTGACTACACATGAACTGAATTACAAAATAGAAAAGGGTCTCAAATTTAGAAAACCAACTAGTGCTTGCTTATGGGGAAAGGTGCCTTGGGGTGCTGCATAAAACCAGAGACTGAAATTAGCACAGATAACTTTCCATAAGCCCAATATGTAATAGACAAGACCTACTCCTTGCTCAACGAAATGGACCCAACACCACATATTCAACGCCTAGGAATATACCTGACTAGGAAGAATCTTAAAACCCATGGATATATATGTCTCCGTAAGAGAATCAAGGGTGTGTACAGCGGCTGAAAGGCAGCAGTGAAAATCCGATAAATCCCATTATCAAAATAAATTTCGAAAACAAAACACAAAGACAGTGAAATAGAGAGCAATTCTTAAATAATTCACTCAGGGCATGTGATGCAACCGGGATTGACCACATCTACACCCAGAGCTGGTTGAGACATAAGGCTGGACACTTCAGGCTGATAGCATTGGTGAGTTTAGGTGAGCAAATGCACACCCTTTGAAGTCATACTGTATGGTACCTATTCCATGGGTCCCAACTCTTCAGGTTCAAGGGATTCTTCCTCCAGCTAAAACATGCATGTGAAACCCACAGTATGGTCCACCGTGTTATGGGGAAATGATTTAAAATGCATCTCAGTTTTCGTATCCTGGTCCTCGGGTTCACCATTCCAGATGATTTACTAACAGTCTCCCTGCTTGGAGAGTCAGTGCCTTTAACCTCCTGTTTGGCACAGCTTGCAATTTCTGTGCAAGATGAACAGGAATAGGGAGAACCAATGAGAGACTAGCTGTAGGTGTCTGCACGGGCAAATGTAACGCTCATTTCCCACCAGGAAGAGGAATTTACCAAAGGCTCAGCATGCCCTGCCCGAAACAGATTAGGGCCTGAAGCAATCCTGCGGTTTTGTGCCCAGTTCACAAGAAAGCGAGTTGAAGAAAGGAGCTCAGGGGCACTGTAATTCAAAAAACCTGCAGAGTTATAAATGACAGCTATCCTCCAAAAATATATTGAAGTAAGCCTGCGAAGGGGACTTGAAAGCGGGGCAGAATTTCAGGAAAACGATTGCAGGGGGTAGACTGGAATTGCCCTGAAAGCATAGGAAAAGAGGCAGAACGTCGACAATGATGCACTTGGCCAAAAAGGGCGTATGCGTTTTTTCCTGAATATATTCAGGAAAAAACGCATACGCCCTTTTTGGCCAACCAAGCAAGCCTGTAAAGGAAATCTGCACTACAATGAAGTCTCACTGCCCCCCGGGCAAGAGGGCCATCTGAAAAAAGTGTAAAATCCAGAAAGGTAGGACAGGATATGGAGAACAGGGAGCCTTGTTATGCTGATTGGCAGGATGTAAATTGCCAGCAGCCAGCCTGGAGAAGTGTATGGTGTTTCCTGAAACACATAAGAAACAAAGCAACACAGTCTATGGCACTTCCACTTATGGTCCTATAGCTTACGGAAATTAAAATCAAAAACAGACAGCCACCCCAATATTTGGGACGGCTGTGTTCACAAGAAGCTCGTCTACAGTACCAAGTAAATATCCCAGAAAGCAGAAAATGGATAAAGAAGTTGTGGCACGTACGTGCAATGCAATATCACTCAGCAATGAAATCTGTGTCATCAGGCCCGTAGCGGCATAGTGAGTGGATGCAGGTACGCTGATTCTACGTGAACTACGTCACACAGAAAAAGAAACATCATAAGATATCACTAATACACGGAATGTAAACTTGACTACACATGAACTGAATTACAAAACAGAACAGGGTCTCAAATTTAGAAAACCAACTAGTGCTTGCTTATGGGGAAAGGTGCGTTGGGGTGCTTCATAAAACCAGAGACTGAAATTAGCACAGATAACTTTCCATAAGCCAAATATGTAATAGACAAGACCTACTCCTTGCTCAACGAAATGGACCCAACACCACATATTCAACGCCTAGGAATATACCTGACTAGGAAGAATCTTAAAACCCATGGATATATATGTCTCCGTAAGAGAATCAAGCGTGTGTACAGCGGCATAAACGCAGCAGTGAAAATCCGATAAATCCCATTATCAAAATAAATTTCAAAAAAAAATCATAAAGACAGTGAAATAGAGAGCAATTCTTAAATAATTCACTCAGGGCATGTGATGCAACCGGGATTTAACACATCTACACCCAGAGCTGTTTGAGACATAAGGCTGGACACTTCAGGCTGATAGCATTGGTGAGTTTCGGTGAGCAAATGCAGACCCTTTGAAGTCATACTGCATGGTACCCATTCCATGGGTCCCAACTCTCCAGGTTCAAGGGATTCTTCCTCCAGCTAAAACATGCATGGGAAACCAAGAGTATCGTCCACCATGTGATTGGGAAATGATTTAAAATGCATCTCAGTTTTCGTATCCTGGTCCTCGGGTTCACCATTCCAGATGCTTTACTAACACTCTCCCCGCTTGGAGAGTCAGTGCCTTTAACCTCCTCTTTGGCACAGCTTGCAATTTCTGTGCAAAATGAACAGGAATAGGGAGAACCAATGAGAGACTAGCTGTAGGTGTCTGCACGGGCAAATGTAACGCTCATTGCCCACCAGGAAGAGGAATTAAACAAAGGCTCAGTGTGCCCTGCTGGAAACAGATTAGGGCCTGAAGCAATCCTGCGGTTTTGTGCCCAGCTCACAAGAAAGCGAGTTGAAGAAAGGAGCTCAGGGGCACTGTAATTCACAAACCTGCAGAGTTATAAATGACAGCTTTCCTCCAAAAATATATTGAAGTAAGCCTGCGAAGGGGACTTGAAAGTGGGGCAGAATTTCAGGAAAACGATTGCAGGGGGTAGACTGGAATTGCCCTGAAAGCATAGGAAAAGAGGCAGAACGTCGACAATGATGCACTTGGCCAAAAAGGGCGTATGCGTTTTTTCCTGAATATATTCAGGAAAAAACGCATACGCCCTTTTTGGCCAACCAAGCAAGCCTGTAAATGAAATCTGCACTAAAATGAAGTCTCACTGCCCCCCTGGCAAAAGGGCCATCTGAAAAAAGTGTAAAATCCAGAAAGGTAGGACAGGATATGGAGAACAGGGAGCCTTGTTATGCTGATTGGCAGGATGTAAATTGCCAGCAGCCACCCTGGAGAAGTGTATGGTGTTTCCTGAAACACGAAAGAAACAAAGCAACACAGCCTATGGCACTTCCACTTATGGTCCTATAGCTTACGGAAATTAAAATCAAAAACAGACAGCCACCCCAATATTTGAGACGGCTGTGTTCACAAGAAGCTCGTCTACAGTATCAGGTAAATATCCCAGAAAGCAAAAAATGGATAAAGAACTTGTGGCACGTACGTACAATGCAATATCACTCAGCAATGAAATCTGTGTCATCAGGCCCGTAGCGGCATAGTGAGTGGATGCAGGTACGGTGATTCTACGTGAACTACGTCACACAGAAAAAGAAACATCATAAGATATCACGAATACACGGAATGTAAACTTGACTACACATGAACTGAATTACAAAATAGAAAAGGGTCTCAAATTTAGAAAACCAACTAGTGCTTGCTTATGGGGAAAGGTGCCTTGGGGTGCTGCATAAAACCAGAGACTGAAATTAGCACAGATAACTTTCCATAAGCCCAATATGTAATAGACAAGACCTACTCCTTGCTCAACGAAATGGACCCAACACCACATATTCAACGCCTAGGAATATACCTGACTAGGAAGAATCTTAAAACCCATGGATATATATGTCTCCGTAAGAGAATCAAGGGTGTGTACAGCGGCTGAAAGGCAGCAGTGAAAATCCGATAAATCCCATTATCAAAATAAATTTCGAAAACAAAACACAAAGACAGTGAAATAGAGAGCAATTCTTAAATAATTCACTCAGGGCATGTGATGCAACCGGGATTGACCACATCTACACCCAGAGCTGGTTGAGACATAAGGCTGGACACTTCAGGCTGATAGCATTGGTGAGTTTAGGTGAGCAACTGCACACCCTTTGAAGTCATACTGTATGGTACCTATTCCATGGGTCCCAACTCTTCAGGTTCAAGGGATTCTTCCTCCAGCTAAAACATGCATGTGAAACCCACAGTATGGTCCACCGTGTTATGGGGAAATGATTTAAAATGCATCTCAGTTTTCGTATCCTGGTCCTCGGGTTCACCATTCCAGATGATTTACTAACAGTCTCCCTGCTTGGAGAGTCAGTGCCTTTAACCTCCTGTTTGGCACAGCTTGCAATTTCTGTGCAAGATGAACAGGAATAGGGAGAACCAATGAGAGACTAGCTGTAGGTGTCTGCACGGGCAAATGTAACGCTCATTTCCCACCAGGAAGAGGAATTTACCAAAGGCTCAGCATGCCCTGCCCGAAACAGATTAGGGCCTGAAGCAATCCTGCGGTTTTGTGCCCAGTTCACAAGAAAGCGAGTTGAAGAAAGGAGCTCAGGGGCACTGTAATTCACAAACCTGCAGAGTTATAAATGACAGCTATCCTCCAAAAATATATTGAAGTAAGCCTGCGAAGGGGACTTGAAAGCGGGGCAGAATTTCAGGAAAACGATTGCAGGGGGTAGACTGGAATTGCCCTGAAAGCATAGGAAAAGAGGCAGAACGTCGACAATGATGCACTTGGCCAAAAAGGGCGTATGCGTTTTTTCCTGAATATATTCAGGAAAAAACGCATACGCCCTTTTTGGCCAACCAAGCAAGCCTGTAAAGGAAATCTGCACTACAATGAAGTCTCACTGCCCCCCGGGCAAGAGGGCCATCTGAAAAAAGTGTAAAATCCAGAAAGGTAGGACAGGATATGGAGAACAGGGAGCCTTGTTATGCTGATTGGCAGGATGTAAATTGCCAGCAGCCAGCCTGGAGAAGTGTATGGTGTTTCCTGAAACACATAAGAAACAAAGCAACACAGTCTATGGCACTTCCACTTATGGTCCTATAGCTTACGGAAATTAAAATCAAAAACAGACAGCCACCCCAATATTTGGGACGGCTGTGTTCACAAGAAGCTCGTCTACAGTAACAGGTAAATATCCCAGAAAGCAAAATATGGATAAAGAAGTTGTGGCACGTACGTACAATGCAATATCACTCAGCAATGAAATCTGTGTCATCAGACCCGTAGCGGCATAGTGAGTGGATGCAGGTACGGTGATTCTACGTGAACTACGTCACACAGAAAAAGAAACATCATAAGATATCACGAATACACGGAATGTAAACTTGACTACACATGAACTGAATTACAAAATAGAAAAGGGTCTCAAATTTAGAAAACCAACTAGTGCTTGCTTATGGGGAAAGGTGCGTTGGGGTGCTTCATAAAACCAGAGACTGAAATTAGCACAGATAACTTTCCATAAGCCAAATATGTAATAGACAAGACCTACTCCTTGCTCAACGAAATGGACCCAACACCACATATTCAACGCCTAGGAATATACCTGACTAGGAAGAATCTTAAAACCCATGGATATATATGTCTCCGTAAGAGAATCAAGCGTGTGTACAGCGGCATAAACGCAGCAGTGAAAATCCGATAAATCCCATTATCAAAATAAATTTCAAAAAAAAATCATAAAGACAGTGAAATAGAGAGCAATTCTTAAATAATTCACTCAGGGCATGTGATGCAACCGGGATTTAACACATCTACACCCAGAGCTGGTTGAGACATAAGGCTGGACACTTCAGGCTGATAGCATTGGTGAGTTTCGGTGAGCAAATGCAGACCCTTTGAAGTCATACTGCATGGTACCCATTCCATGGGTCCCAACTCTCCAGGTTCAAGGGATTCTTCCTCCAGCTAAAACATGCATGGGAAACCAAGAGTATCGTCCACCATGTGATTGGGAAATGATTTAAAATGCATCTCAGTTTTCGTATCCTGGTCCTCGGGTTCACCATTCCAGATGCTTTACTAACACTCTCCCCGCTTGGAGAGTCAGTGCCTTTAACCTCCTCTTTGGCACAGCTTGCAATTTCTGTGCAAAATGAACAGGAATAGGGAGAACCAATGAGAGACTAGCTGTAGGTGTCTGCACGGGCAAATGTAACGCTCATTGCCCACCAGGAAGAGGAATTAAACAAAGGCTCAGTGTGCCCTGCTGGAAACAGATTAGGGCCTGAAGCAATCCTGCGGTTTTGTGCCCAGCTCACAAGAAAGCGAGTTGAAGAAAGGAGCTCAGGGGCACTGTAATTCACAAACCTGCAGAGTTATAAATGACAGCTTTCCTCCAAAAATATATTGAAGTAAGCCTGCGAAGGGGACTTGAAAGCGGGGCAGAATTTCAGGAAAACGATTGCAGGGGGTAGACTGGAATTGCCCTGAAAGCATAGGAAAAGAGGCAGAACGTCGACAATGATGCACTTGGCCAAAAAGGGCGTATGCGTTTTTTCCTGAATATATTCAGGAAAAAACGCATACGCCCTTTTTGGCCAACCAAGCAAGCCTGTAAATGAAATCTGCACTACAATGAAGTCTCACTGCCCCCCTGGCAAAAGGGCCATCTGAAAAAAGTGTAAAATCCAGAAAGGTAGGACAGGATATGGAGAACAGGGAGCCTTGTTATGCTGATTGGCAGGATGTAAATTGCCAGCAGCCACCCTGGAGAAGTGTATGGTGTTTCCTGAAACACGAAAGAAACAAAGCAACACAGCCTATGGCACTTCCACTTATGGTCCTATAGCTTACGGAAATTAAAATCAAAAACAGACAGCCACCCCAATATTTGAGACGGCTGTGTTCACAAGAAGCTCGTCTACAGTATCAGGTAAATATCCCAGAAAGCAAAAAATGGATAAAGAACTTGTGGCACGTACGTACAATGCAATATCACTCAGCAATGAAATCTGTGTCATCAGGCCCGTAGCGGCATAGTGAGTGGATGCAGGTACGGTGATTCTACGTGAACTACGTCACACAGAAAAAGAAACATCATAAGATATCACGAATACACGGAATGTAAACTTGACGACACATGAACTGAATTACAAAATAGAAAAGGGTCTCAAATTTAGAAAACCAACTAGTGCTTGCTTATGGGGAAAGGTGCCTTGGGGTGCTGCATAAAACCAGAGACTGAAATTAGCACAGATAACTTTCCATAAGCCCAATATGTAATAGACAAGACCTACTCCTTGCTCAACGAAATGGACCCAACACCACATATTCAACGCCTAGGAATATACCTGACTAGGAAGAATCTTAAAACCCATGGATATATATGTCTCCGTAAGAGAATCAAGGGTGTGTACAGCGGCCGAAAGGCAGCAGTGAAAATCCGATAAATCCCATTATCAAAATAAATTTCGAAAACAAAACACAAAGACAGTGAAATAGAGAGCAATTCATAAATAATTCACTCAGGGCATGTGATGCAACCGGGATTGACCACATCTACACCCAGAGCTGGTTGAGACATAAGGCTGGACACTTCAGGCTGATAGCATTGGTGAGTTTAGGTGAGCAAATGCACACCCTTTGAAGTCATACTGTATGGTACCTATTCCATGGGTCCCAACTCTTCAGGTTCAAGGGATTCTTCCTCCAGCTAAAACATGCATGTGAAACCCACAGTATGGTCCACCGTGTTATGGGGAAATGATTTAAAATGCATCTCAGTTTTCGTATCCTGGTCCTCGGGTTCACCATTCCAGATGATTTACTAAGAGTCTCCCTGCTTGGAGAGTCAGTGCCTTTAACCTCCTGTTTGGCACAGCTTGCAATTTCTGTGCAAGATGAACAGGAATAGGGAGAACCAATGAGAGACTAGCTGTAGGTGTCTGCACGGGCAAATGTAACGCTGATTTCCCACCAGGAAGAGGAATTTACCAAAGGCTCAGCATGCCCTGCCCGAAACAGATTAGGGCCTGAAGCAATCCTGCGGTTTTGTGCCCAGTTCACAAGAAAGCGAGTTGAAGAAAGGAGCTCAGGGACACTGTAATTCACAAACCTGCAGAGTTATAAATGACAGCTATCCCCCAAAAATATATTGAAGTAAGCCTGCAAAGGGGACTTGAAAGCGGGGCAGAATTTCAGGAAAAGGATTGCAGGGGGTAGACTGGAATTGCCCTGAAAGCATAGGAAAAGAGGCAGAACGTCGACAATGATGCACTTGGCCAAAAAGGGCGTATGCGTTTTTTCCTGAATATATTCAGGAAAAAACGCATACGCCCTTTTTGGCCAACCAAGCAAGCCTGTAAAGGAAATCTGCACTACAATGAAGTCTCACTGCCCCCCGGGCAAGAGGGCCATCTGAAAAAAGTGTAAAATCCAGAAAGGTAGGACAGGATATGGAGAACAGGGAGCCTTGTTATGCTGATTGGCAGGATGTAAATTGCCAGCAGCCAGCCTGGAGAAGTGTATGGTGTTTCCTGAAACACATAAGAAACAAAGCAACACAGTCTATGGCACTTCCACTTATGGTCCTATAGCTTACGGAAATTAAAATCAAAAACAGACAGCCACCCCAATATTTGGGATGGCTGTGTTCACAAGAAGCTCGTCTACAGTAACAGGTAAATATCCCAGAAAGCAAAATATGGATAAAGAAGTTGTGGCACGTACGGGCAATGCAATATCACTCAGCAATGAAATCTGTGTCATCAGGCCCGTAGCGGCATAGTGAGTGGATGCAGGTACGGTGATTCTACGTGAACTACGTCACACAGAAAAAGAAACATCATAAGATATCACGAATACACGGAATGTAAACTTGACTACACATGAACTGAATTACAAAATAGAAAAGGGTCTCAAATTTAGAAAACCAACTAGTGCTTGCTTATGGGGAAAGGTGCGTTGGGGTGCTTCATAAAACCAGAGACTGAAATTAGCACAGATAACTTTCCATAAGCCAAATATGTAATAGACAAGACCTACTCGTTGCTCAACGAAATGGACCCAACACCACATATTCAACGCCTAGGAATATACCTGACTAGGAAGAATCTTAAAACCCATGGATATATATGTCTCCGTAAGAGAATCAAGCGTGTGTACAGTGGCATAAACGCAGCAGTGAAAATCCGATAAATCCCATTATCAAAATAAATTTCAAAAAAAAATCATAAAGACAGTGAAATAGAGAGCAATTCTTAAATAATTCACTCAGGGCATGTGATGCAACCGGGATTTAACACATCTACACCCAGAGCTGGTTGAGACATAAGGCTGGACACTTCAGGCTGATAGCATTGGTGAGTTTCGGTGAGCAAATGCAGACCCTTTGAAGTCATACTGCATGGTACCCATTCCATGGGTCCCAACTCTCCAGGTTCAAGGGATTCTTCCTCCAGCTAAAACATGCATGGGAAACCAAGAGTATCGTCCACCATGTGATTGGGAAATGATTTAAAATGCATCTCAGTTTTCGTATCCTGGTCCTCGGGTTCACCATTCCAGATGCTTTACTAACACTCTCCCCGCTTGGAGAGTCAGTGCCTTTAACCTCCTCTTTGGCACAGCTTGCAATTTCTGTGCAAAATGAACAGGAATAGGGAGAACCAATGAGAGACTAGCTGTAGGTGTCTGCACGGGCAAATGTAACGCTCATTGCCCACCAGGAAGAGGAATTAAACAAAGGCTCAGTGTGCCCTGCTGGAAACAGATTAGGGCCTGAAGCAATCCTGCGGTTTTGTGCCCAGCTCACAAGAAAGCGAGTTGAAGAAAGGAGCTCAGGGGCACTGTAATTCACAAACCTGCAGAGTTATAAATGACAGCTTTCCTCCAAAAATATATTGAAGTAAGCCTGCGAAGGGGACTTGAAAGCGGGGCAGAATTTCAGGAAAACGATTGCAGGGGGTAGACTGGAATTGCCCTGAAAGCATAGGAAAAGAGGCAGAACGTCGACAATGATGCACTTGGCCAAAAAGGGCGTATGCGTTTTTTCCTGAATATATTCAGGAAAAAACGCATACGCCCTTTTTGGCCAACCAAGCAAGCCTGTAAATGAAATCTGCACTACAATGAAGTCTCACTGCCCCCCTGGCAAAAGGGCCATCTGAAAAAAGTGTAAAATCCAGAAAGGTAGGACAGGATATGGAGAACAGGGAGCCTTGTTATGCTGATTGGCAGGATGTAAATTGCCAGCAGCCACCCTGGAGAAGTGTATGGTGTTTCCTGAAACACGAAAGAAACAAAGCAACACAGCCTATGGCACTTCCACTTATGGTCCTATAGCTTACGGAAATTAAAATCAAAAACAGACAGCCACCCCAATATTTGAGACGGCTGTGTTCACAAGAAGCTCGTCTACAGTATCAGGTAAATATCCCAGAAAGCAAAAAATGGATAAAGAACTTGTGGCACGTACGTACAATGCAATATCACTCAGCAATGAAATCTGTGTCATCAGGCCCATAGCGGCATAGTGAGTGGATGCAGGTACGGTGATTCTACATGAACTACGTCACACAGAAAAAGAAACATCATAAGATATCACGAATACACGGAATGTAAACTTGACTACACATGAACTGAATTACAAAATAGAAAAGGGTCTCAAATTTAGAAAACCAACTAGTGCTTGCTTATGGGGAAAGGTGCCTTGGGGTGCTGCATAAAACCAGAGACTGAAATTAGCACAGATAACTTTCCATAAGCCCAATATGTAATAGACAAGACCTACTCCTTGCTCAACGAAATGGACCCAACACCACATATTCAACGCCTAGGAATATACCTGACTAGGAAGAATCTTAAAACCCATGGATATATATGTCTCCGTAAGAGAATAAAGGGTGTGTACAGCGGCCGAAAGGCAGCAGTGAAAATCCGATAAATCCCATTATCAAAATAAATTTCGAAAACAAAACACAAAGACAGTGAAATAGAGAGCAATTCTTAAATAATTCACTCAGGGCATGTGATGCAACCGGGATTGACCACATCTACACCCAGAGCTGGTTGAGACATAAGGCTGGACACTTCAGGCTGATAGCATTGGTGAGTTTAGGTGAGCAAATGCACACCCTTTGAAGTCATACTGTATGGTACCTATTCCATGGGTCCCAACTCTTCAGGTTCAAGGGATTCTTCCTCCAGCTAAAACATGCATGTGAAACCCACAGTATGGTCCACCGTGTTATGGGGAAATGATTTAAAATGCATCTCAGTTTTCGTATCCTGGTCCTCGGGTTCACCATTCCAGATGATTTACTAACAGTCTCCCTGCTTGGAGAGTCAGTGCCTGTAACCTCCTGTTTGGCACAGCTTGCAATTTCTGTGCAAGATGAACAGGAATAGGGAGAACCAATGAGAGACTAGCTGTAGGTGTCTGCACGGGCAAATGTAACGCTCATTTCCCACCAGGAAGAGGAATTTACCAAAGGCTCAGCATGCCCTGCCCGAAACAGATTAGGGCCTGAAGCAATCCTGTGGTTTTGTGCCCAGTTCACAAGAAAGCGAGTTGAAGAAAGGAGCTCAGGGGCACTGTAATTCACAAACCTGCAGAGTTATAAATGACAGCTATCCTCCAAAAATATATTGAAGTAAGCCTGCGAAGGGGACTTGAAAGCGGGGCAGAATTTCAGGAAAACGATTGCAGGGGGTAGACTGGAATTGCCCTGAAAGCATAGGAAAAGAGGCAGAACGTCGACAATGATGCACTTGGCCAAAAAGGGCGTATGCGTTTTTTCCTGAATATATTCAGGAAATATATTCAGGAATATATTCAGGAAAAAACGCATACGCCCTTTTTGGCCAACCAAGCAAGCCTGTAAAGGAAATCTGCACTACAATGAAGTCTCACTGCCCCCCGGGCAAGAGGGCCATCTGAAAAAAGTGTAAAATCCAGAAAGGTAGGACAGGATATGGAGAACAGGGAGCCTTGTTATGCTGATTGGCAGGATGTAAATTGCCAGCAGCCAGCCTGGAGAAGTGTATGGTGTTTCCTGAAACACATAAGAAACAAAGCAACACAGTCTATGGCACTTCCACTTATGGTCCTATAGCTTACGGAAATTAAAATCAAAAACAGACAGCCACCCCAATATTTGGGACGGCTGTGTTCACAAGAAGCTCGTCTACAGTAACAGGTAAATATCCCAGAAAGCAAAATATGGATAAAGAAGTTGTGGCACGTACGTACAATGCAATATCACTCAGCAATGAAATCTGTGTCATCAGGCCCGTAGCGGCATAGTGAGTGGATGCAGGTACGGTGATTCTACGTGAACTACGTCACACAGAAAAAGAAACATCATAAGATATCACTAATACACGGAATGTAAACTTGACTACACATGAACTGAATTACAAAACAGAACAGGGTCTCAAATTTAGAAAACCAACTAGTGCTTGCTTATGGGGAAAGGTGCGTTGGGGTGCTTCATAAAACCAGAGACTGAAATTAGCACAGATAACTTTCCATAAGCCAAATATGTAATAGACAAGACCTACTCCTTGCTCAACGAAATGGACCCAACACCACATATTCAACGCCTAGGAATATACCTGACTAGGAAGAATCTTAAAACCCATGGATATATATGTCTCCGTAAGAGAATCAAGCGTGTGTACAGCGGCATAAACGCAGCAGTGAAAATCCGATAAATCCCATTATCAAAATAAATTTCAAAAAAAAATCATAAAGACAGTGAAATAGAGAGCAATTCTTAAATAATTCACTCAGGGCATGTGATGCAACCGGGATTTAACACATCTACACCCAGAGCTGGTTGAGACATAAGGCTGGACACTTCAGGCTGATAGCATTGGTGAGTTTCGGTGAGCAAATGCAGACCCTTTGAAGTCATACTGCATGGTACCCATTCCATGGGTCCCAACTCTCCAGGTTCAAGGGATTCTTCCTCCAGCTAAAACATGCATGGGAAACCAAGAGTATCGTCCACCATGTGATTGGGAAATGATTTAAAATGCATCTCAGTTTTCGTATCCTGGTCCTCGGGTTCACCATTGCAGATGCTTTACTAACACTCTCCCCGCTTGGAGAGTCAGTGCCTTTAACCTCCTCTTTGGCACAGCTTGCAATTTCTGTGCAAAATGAACAGGAATAGGGAGAACCAATGAGAGACTAGCTGTAGGTGTCTGCACGGGCAAATGTAACGCTCATTGCCCACCAGGAAGAGGAATTAAACAAAGGCTCAGTGTGCCCTGCTGGAAACAGATTAGGGCCTGAAGCAATCCTGCGGTTTTGTGCCCAGCTCACAAGAAAGCGAGTTGAAGAAAGGAGCTCAGGGGCACTGTAATTCACAAACCTGCAGAGTTATAAATGACAGCTATCCTCCAAAAATATATTGAAGTAAGCCTGCGAAGGGGACTTGAAAGCGGGGCAGAATTTCAGGAAAACGATTGCAGGGGGTAGACTGGAATTGCCCTGAAAGCATAGGAAAAGAGGCAGAACGTCGACAATGATGCACTTGGCCAAAAAGGGCGTATGCGTTTTTTCCTGAATATATTCAGGAAAAAACGCATATGCCCTTTTTGGCCAACCAAGCAAGCCTGTAAATGAAATCTGCACTACAATGAAGTCTCACTGCCCCCCTGGCAAAAGGGCCATCTGAAAAAAGTGTAAAATCCAGAAAGGTAGGACAGGATATGGAGAACAGGGAGCCTTGTTATGCTGATTGGCAGGATGTAAATTGCCAGCAGCCACCCTGGAGAAGTGTATGGTGTTTCCTGAAACACGAAAGAAACAAAGCAACACAGCCTATGGCACTTCCACTTATGGTCCTATAGCTTACGGAAATTAAAATCAAAAACAGACAGCCACCCCAATATTTGAGACGGCTGTGTTCACAAGAAGCTCGTCTACAGTATCAGGTAAATATCCCAGAAAGCAAAAAATGGATAAAGAACTTGTGGCACGTACGTACAATGCAATATCACTCAGCAATGAAATCTGTGTCATCAGGCCCGTAGCGGCATAGTGAGTGGATGCAGGTACGGTGATTCTACGTGAACTACGTCACACAGAAAAAGAAACATCATAAGATATCACGAATACACGGAATGTAAACTTGACTACACATGAACTGAATTACAAAATAGAAAAGGGTCTCAAATTTAGAAAACCAACTAGTGCTTGCTTATGGGGAAAGGTGCCTTGGGGTGCTGCATAAAACCAGAGACTGAAATTAGCACAGATAACTTTCCATAAGCCCAATATGTAATAGACAAGACCTACTCCTTGCTCAACGAAATGGACCCAACACCACATATTCAACGCCTAGGAATATACCTGACTAGGAAGAATCTTAAAACCCATGGATATATATGTCTCCGTAAGAGAATCAAGGGTGTGTACAGCGGCTGAAAGGCAGCAGTGAAAATCCGATAAATCCCATTATCAAAATAAATTTCGAAAACAAAACACAAAGACAGTGAAATAGAGAGCAATTCTTAAATAATTCACTCAGGGCATGTGATGCAACCGGGATTGACCACATCTACACCCAGAGCTGGTTGAGACATAAGGCTGGACACTTCAGGCTGATAGCATTGGTGAGTTTAGGTGAGCAAATGCACACCCTTTGAAGTCATACTGTATGGTACCTATTCCATGGGTCCCAACTCTTCAGGTTCAAGGGATTCTTCCTCCAGCTAAAACATGCATGTGAAACCCACAGTATGGTCCACCGTGTTATGGGGAAATGATTTAAAATGCATCTCAGTTTTCGTATCCTGGTCCTCGGGTTCACCATTCCAGATGATTTACTAACAGTCTCCCTGCTTGGAGAGTCAGTGCCTTTAACCTCCTGTTTGGCACAGCTTGCAATTTCTGTGCAAGATGAACAGGAATAGGGAGAACCAATGAGAGACTAGCTGTAGGTGTCTGCACGGGCAAATGTAAGGCTCATTTCCCACCAGGAAGAGGAATTTACCAAAGGCTCAGCATGCCCTGCCCGAAACAGATTAGGGCCTGAAGCAATCCTGCGGTTTTGTGCCCAGTTCACAAGAAAGCGAGTTGAAGAAAGGAGCTCAGGGGCACTGTAATTCACAAACCTGCAGAGTTATAAATGACAGCTATCCTCCAAAAATATATTGAAGTAAGCCTGCGAAGGGGACTTGAAAGCGGGGCAGAATTTCAGGAAAACGATTGCAGGGGGTAGACTGGAATTGCCCTGAAAGCATAGGAAAAGAGGCAGAACGTCGACAATGATGCACTTGGCCAAAAAGGGCGTATGCGTTTTTTCCTGAATATATTCAGGAAAAAACGCATACGCCCTTTTTGGCCAACCAAGCAAGCCTGTAAAGGAAATCTGCACTACAATGAAGTCTCACTGCCCCCCGGGCAAGAGGGCCATCTGAAAAAAGTGTAAAATCCAGAAAGGTAGGACAGGATATGGAGAACAGGGAGCCTTGTTATGCTGATTGGCAGGATGTAAATTGCCAGCAGCCACCCTGGAGAAGTGTATGGTGTTTCCTGAAACACATAAGAAACAAAGCAACACAGTCTATGGCACTTCCACTTATGGTCCTATAGCTTACGGAAATTAAAATCAAAAACAGACAGCCACCCCAATATTTGGGACGGCTGTGTTCACAAGAAGCTCGTCTACAGTAACAGGTAAATATCCCAGAAAGCAAAATATGGATAAAGAAGTTGTGGCACGTACGTCCAATGCAATATCACTCAGCAATGAAATCTGTGTCATCAGGCCCGTAGCGGCATAGTGAGTGGATGCAGGTACGGTGATTCTACGTGAACTACGTCACACAGAAAAAGAAACATCATAAGATATCAGTAATACACGGAATGTAAACTTGACTACACATGAACTGAATTACAAAACAGAACAGGGTCTCAAATTTAGAAAACCAACTAGTGCTTGCTTATGGGGAAAGGTGCGTTGGGGTGCTTCATAAAACCAGAGACTGAAATTAGCACAGATAACTTTCCATAAGCCAAATATGTAATAGACAAGACCTACTCCTTGCTCAACGAAATGGACCCAACACCACATATTCAACGCCTAGGAATATACCTGACTAGGAAGAATCTTAAAACCCATGGATATATATGTCTCCGTAAGAGAATCAAGCGTGTGTACAGCGGCATAAACGCAGCAGTGAAAATCCGATAAATCCCATTATCAAAATAAATTTCAAAAAAAAATCATAAAGACAGTGAAATAGAGAGCAATTCTTAAATAATTCACTCAGGGCATGTGATGCAACCGGGATTTAACACATCTACACCCAGAGCTGGTTGAGACATAAGGCTGGACACTTCAGGCTGATAGCATTGGTGAGTTTCGGTGAGCAAAGGCAGACCCTTTGAAGTCATACTGCATGGTACCCATTCCATGGGTCCCAACTCTCCAGGTTCAAGGGATTCTTCCTCCAGCTAAAACATGCATGGGAAACCAAGAGTATCGTCCACCATGTGATTGGGAAATGATTTAAAATGCATCTCAGTTTTCGTATCCTGGTCCTCGGGTTCACCATTCCAGATGCTTTACTAACACTCTCCCCGCTTGGAGAGTCAGTGCCTTTAACCTCCTCTTTGGCCCAGCTTGCAATTTCTGTGCAAAATGAACAGGAATAGGGAGAACCAATGAGAGACTAGCTGTAGGTGTCTGCACGGGCAAATGTAACGCTCATTGCCCACCAGGAAGAGGAATTAAACAAAGGCTCAGTGTGCCCTGCTGGAAACAGATTAGGGCCTGAAGCAATCCTGCGGTTTTGTGCCCAGCTCACAAGAAAGCGAGTTGAAGAAAGGAGCTCAGGGGCACTGTAATTCACAAACCTGCAGAGTTATAAATGACAGCTTTCCTCCAAAAATATATTGAAGTAAGCCTGCGAAGGGGACTTGAAAGCGGGGCAGAATTTCAGGAAAACGATTGCAGGGGGTAGACTGGAATTGCCCTGAAAGCATAGGAAAAGAGGCAGAACGTCGACAATGATGCACTTGGCCAAAAAGGGCGTATGCGTTTTTTCCTGAATATATTCAGGAAAAAACGCATACGCCCTTTTTGGCCAACCAAGCAAGCCTGTAAATGAAATCTGCACTACAATGAAGTCTCACTGCCCCCCTGGCAAAAGGGCCATCTGAAAAAAGTGTAAAATCCAGAAAGGTAGGACAGGATATGGAGAACAGGGAGCCTTGTTATGCTGATTGGCAGGATGTAAATTGCCAGCAGCCACCCTGGAGAAGTGTATGGTGTTTCCTGAAACACGAAAGAAACAAAGCAACACAGCCTATGGCACTTCCACTTATGGTCCTATAGCTTACGGAAAATAAAATCAAAAACAGACAGCCACCCCAATATTTGAGACGGCTGTGTTCACAAGAAGCTCGTCTACAGTATCAGGTAAATATCCCAGAAAGCAAAAAATGGATAAAGAACTTGTGGCACGTACGTACAATGCAATATCACTCAGCAATGAAATCTGTGTCATCAGGCCCGTAGCGGCATAGTGAGTGGATGCAGGTACGGTGATTCTACGTGAACTACGTCACACAGAAAAAGAAACATCATAAGATATCACGAATACACGGAATGTAAACTTGACTACACATGAACTGAATTACAAAATAGAAAAGGGTCTCAAATTTAGAAAACCAACTAGTGCTTGCTTATGGGGAAAGGTGCCTTGGGGTGCTGCATAAAACCAGAGACTGAAATTAGCACAGATAACTTTCCATAAGCCCAATATGTAATAGACAAGACCTACTCCTTGCTCAACGAAATGGACCCAACACCACATATTCAACGCCTAGGAATATACCTGACTAGGAAGAATCTTAAAACCCATGGATATGTATGTCTCCGTAAGAGAATCAAGGGTGTGTACAGCGGCTGAAAGGCAGCAGTGAAAATCCGATAAATCCCATTATCAAAATAAATTTCGAAAACAAAACACAAAGACAGTGAAATAGAGAGCAATTCTTAAATAATTCACTCAGGGCATGTGATGCAACCGGGATTGACCACATCTACACCCAGAGCTGGTTGAGACATAAGGCTGGACACTTCAGGCTGATAGCATTGGTGAGTTTAGGTGAGCAAATGCACACCCTTTGAAGTCATACTGTATGGTACCTATTCCATGGGTCCCAACTCTTCAGGTTCAAGGGATTCTTCCTCCAGCTAAAACATGCATGTGAAACCCACAGTATGGTCCACCGTGTTATGGGGAAATGATTTAAAATGCATCTCAGTTTTCGTATCCTGGTCCTCGGGTTCACCATTCCAGATGATTTACTAACAGTCTCCCTGCTTGGAGAGTCAGTGCCTTTAACCTCCTGTTTGGCACAGCTTGCAATTTCTGTGCAAGATGAACAGGAATAGGGAGAACCAATGAGAGACTAGCTGTAGGTGTCTGCACGGGCAAATGTAAGGCTCATTTCCCACCAGGAAGAGGAATTTACCAAAGGCTCAGCATGCCCTGCCCGAAACAGATTAGGGCCTGAAGCAATCCTGCGGTTTTGTGCCCAGTTCACAAGAAAGCGAGTTGAAGAAAGGAGCTCAGGGGCACTGTAATTCACAAACCTGCAGAGTTATAAATGACAGCTATCCTCCAAAAATATATTGAAGTAAGCCTGCGAAGGGGACTTGAAAGCGGGGCAGAATTTCAGGAAAACGATTGCAGGGGGTAGACTGGAATTGCCCTGAAAGCATAGGAAAAGAGGCAGAACGTCGACAATGATGCACTTGGCCAAAAAGGGCGTATGCGTTTTTTCCTGAATATATTCAGGAAAAAACGCATACGCCCTTTTTGGCCAACCAAGCAAGCCTGTAAAGGAAATCTGCACTACAATGAAGTCTCACTGCCCCCCGGGCAAGAGGGCCATCTGAAAAAAGTGTAAAATCCAGAAAGGTAGGACAGGATATGGAGAACAGGGAGCCTTGTTATGCTGATTGGCAGGATGTAAATTGCCAGCAGCCAGCCTGGAGAAGTGTATGGTGTTTCCTGAAACACATAAGAAACAAAGCAACACAGTCTATGGCACTTCCACTTATGGTCCTATAGCTTACGGAAATTAAAATCAAAAACAGACAGCCACCCCAATATTTGGGACGGCTGTGTTCACAAGAAGCTCGTCTACAGTAACAGGTAAATATCCCAGAAAGCAAAATATGGATAAAGAAGTTGTGGCACGTACGTCCAATGCAATATCACTCAGCAATGAAATCTGTGTCATCAGGCCCGTAGCGGCATAGTGAGTGGATGCAGGTACGGTGATTCTACGTGAACTACGTCACACAGAAAAAGAAACATCATAAGATATCACTAATACACGGAATGTAAACTTGACTACACATGAACTGAATTACAAAACAGAACAGGGTCTCAAATTTAGAAAACCAACTAGTGCTTGCTTATGGGGAAAGGTGCGTTGGGGTGCTTCATAAAACCAGAGACTGAAATTAGCACAGATAACTTTCCATAAGCCAAATATGTAATAGACAAGACCTACTCCTTGCTCAACGAAATGGACCCAACACCACATATTCAACGCCTAGGAATATACCTGACTAGGAAGAATCTTAAAACCCATGGATATATATGTCTCCGTAAGAGAATCAAGCGTGTGTACAGCGGCATAAACGCAGCAGTGAAAATCCGATAAATCCCATTATCAAAATAAATTTCAAAAAAAAATCATAAAGACAGTGAAATAGAGAGCAATTCTTAAATAATTCACTCAGGGCATGTGATGCAACCGGGATTTAACACATCTACACCCAGAGCTGGTTGAGACATAAGGCTGGACACTTCAGGCTGATAGCATTGGTGAGTTTCGGTGAGCAAAGGCAGACCCTTTGAAGTCATACTGCATGGTACCCATTCCATGGGTCCCAACTCTCCAGGTTCAAGGGATTCTTCCTCCAGCTAAAACATGCATGGGAAACCAAGAGTATCGTCCACCATGTGATTGGGAAATGATTTAAAATGCATCTCAGTTTTCGTATCCTGGTCCTCGGGTTCACCATTCCAGATGCTTTACTAACACTCTCCCCGCTTGGAGAGTCAGTGCCTTTAACCTCCTCTTTGGCACAGCTTGCAATTTCTGTGCAAAATGAACAGGAATAGGGAGAACCAATGAGAGACTAGCTGTAGGTGTCTGCACGGGCAAATGTAACGCTCATTGCCCACCAGGAAGAGGAATTAAACAAAGGCTCAGTGTGCCCTGCTGGAAACAGATTAGGGCCTGAAGCAATCCTGCGGTTTTGTGCCCAGCTCACAAGAAAGCGAGTTGAAGAAAGGAGCTCAGGGGCACTGTAATTCACAAACCTGCAGAGTTATAAATGACAGCTTTCCTCCAAAAATATATTGAAGTAAGCCTGCGAAGGGGACTTGAAAGCGGGGCAGAATTTCAGGAAAACGATTGCAGGGGGTAGACTGGAATTGCCCTGAAAGCATAGGAAAAGAGGCAGAACGTCGACAATGATGCACTTGGCCAAAAAGGGCGTATGCGTTTTTTCCTGAATATATTCAGGAAAAAACGCATACGCCCTTTTTGGCCAACCAAGCAAGCCTGTAAATGAAATCTGCACTACAATGAAGTCTCACTGCCCCCCTGGCAAAAGGGCCATCTGAAAAAAGTGTAAAATCCAGAAAGGTAGGACAGGATATGGAGAACAGGGAGCCTTGTTATGCTGATTGGCAGGATGTAAATTGCCAGCAGCCACCCTGGAGAAGTGTATGGTGTTTCCTGAAACACGAAAGAAACAAAGCAACACAGCCTATGGCACTTCCACTTATGGTCCTATAGCTTACGGAAATTAAAATCAAAAACAGACAGCCACCCCAATATTTGAGACGGCTGTGTTCACAAGAAGCTCGTCTACAGTATCAGGTAAATATCCCAGAAAGCAAAAAATGGATAAAGAACTTGTGGCACGTACGTACAATGCAATATCACTCAGCAATGAAATCTGTGTCATCAGGCCCGTAGCGGCATAGTGAGTGGATGCAGGTACGGTGATTCTACGTGAACTACGTCACACAGAAAAAGAAACATCATAAGATATCACGAATACACGGAATGTAAACTTGACTACACATGAACTGAATTACAAAATAGAAAAGGGTCTCAAATTTAGAAAACCAACTAGTGCTTGCTTATGGGGAAAGGTGCCTTGGGGTGCTGCATAAAACCAGAGACTGAAATTAGCACAGATAACTTTCCATAAGCCCAATATGTAATAGACAAGACCTACTCCTTGCTCAACGAAATGGACCCCACACCACATATTCAACGCCTAGGAATATACCTGACTAGGAAGAATCTTAAAACCCATGGATATATATGTCTCCGTAAGAGAATCAAGGGTGTGTACAGCGGCCGAAAGGCAGCAGTGAAAATCCGATAAATCCCATTATCAAAATAAATTTCGAAAACAAAACACAAAGACAGTGAAATAGAGAGCAATTCTTAAATAATTCACTCAGGGCATGTGATGCAACCGGGATTGACCACATCTACACCCAGAGCTGGTTGAGACATAAGGCTGGACACTTCAGGCTGATAGCATTGGTGAGTTTAGGTGAGCAAATGCACACCCTTTGAAGTCATACTGTATGGTACCTATTCCATGGGTCCCAACTCTTCAGGTTCAAGGGATTCTTCCTCCAGCTAAAACATGCATGTGAAACCCACAGTATGGTCCACCGTGTTATGGGGAAATGATTTAAAATGCATCTCAGTTTTCGTATCCTGGTCCTCGGGTTCACCATTCCAGATGATTTACTAACAGTCTCCCTGCTTGGAGAGTCAGTGCCTGTAACCTCCTGTTTGGCACAGCTTGCAATTTCTGTGCAAGATGAACAGGAATAGGGAGAACCAATGAGAGACTAGCTGTAGGTGTCTGCACGGGCAAATGTAACGCTCATTTCCCACCAGGAAGAGGAATTTACCAAAGGCTCAGCATGCCCTGCCCGAAACAGATTAGGGCCTGAAGCAATCCTGTGGTTTTGTGCCCAGTTCACAAGAAAGCGAGTTGAAGAAAGGAGCTCAGGGGCACTGTAATTCACAAACCTGCAGAGTTATAAATGACAGCTATCCTCCAAAAATATATTGAAGTAAGCCTGCGAAGGGGACTTGAAAGCGGGGCAGAATTTCAGGAAAACGATTGCAGGGGGTAGACTGGAATTGCCCTGAAAGCATAGGAAAAGAGGCAGAACGTCGACAATGATGCACTTGGCCAAAAAGGGCGTATGCGTTTTTTCCTGAATATATTCAGGAAAAAACGCATACGCCCTTTTTGGCCAACCAAGCAAGCCTGTAAAGGAAATCTGCACTACAATGAAGTCTCACTGCCCCCCGGGCAAGAGGGCCATCTGAAAAAAGTGTAAAATCCAGAAAGGTAGGACAGGATATGGAGAACAGGGAGCCTTGTTATGCTGATTGGCAGGATGTAAATTGCCAGCAGCCAGCCTGGAGAAGTGTATGGTGTTTCCTGAAACACATAAGAAACAAAGCAACACAGTCTATGGCACTTCCACTTATGGTCCTATAGCTTACGGAAATTAAAATCAAAAACAGACAGCCACCCCAATATTTGGGACGGCTGTGTTCACAAGAAGCTCGTCTACAGTAACAGGTAAATATCCCAGAAAGCAAAATATGGATAAAGAAGTTGTGGCACGTACGTCCAATGCAATATCACTCAGCAATGAAATCTGTGTCATCAGGCCCGTAGCGGCATAGTGAGTGGATGCAGGTACGGTGATTCTACGTGAACTACGTCACACAGAAAAAGAAACATCATAAGATATCAGTAATACACGGAATGTAAACTTGACTACACATGAACTGAATTACAAAACAGAACAGGGTCTCAAATTTAGAAAACCAACTAGTGCTTGCTTATGGGGAAAGGTGCGTTGGGGTGCTTCATAAAACCAGAGACTGAAATTAGCACAGATAACTTTCCATAAGCCAAATATGTAATAGACAAGACCTACTCCTTGCTCAACGAAATGGACCCAACACCACATATTCAACGCCTAGGAATATACCTGACTAGGAAGAATCTTAAAACCCATGGATATATATGTCTCCGTAAGAGAATCAAGCGTGTGTACAGCGGCATAAACGCAGCAGTGAAAATCCGATAAATCCCATTATCAAAATAAATTTCAAAAAAAAATCATAAAGACAGTGAAATAGAGAGCAATTCTTAAATAATTCACTCAGGGCATGTGATGCAACCGGGATTTAACACATCTACACCCAGAGCTGGTTGAGACATAAGGCTGGACACTTCAGGCTGATAGCATTGGTGAGTTTCGGTGAGCAAAGGCAGACCCTTTGAAGTCATACTGCATGGTACCCATTCCATGGGTCCCAACTCTCCAGGTTCAAGGGATTCTTCCTCCAGCTAAAACATGCATGGGAAACCAAGAGTATCGTCCACCATGTGATTGGGAAATGATTTAAAATGCATCTCAGTTTTCGTATCCTGGTCCTCGGGTTCACCATTCCAGATGCTTTACTAACACTCTCCCCGCTTGGAGAGTCAGTGCCTTTAACCTCCTCTTTGGCACAGCTTGCAATTTCTGTGCAAAATGAACAGGAATAGGGAGAACCAATGAGAGACTAGCTGTAGGTGTCTGCACGGGCAAATGTAACGCTCATTGCCCACCAGGAAGAGGAATTAAACAAAGGCTCAGTGTGCCCTGCTGGAAACAGATTAGGGCCTGAAGCAATCCTGCGGTTTTGTGCCCAGCTCACAAGAAAGCGAGTTGAAGAAAGGAGCTCAGGGGCACTGTAATTCACAAACCTGCAGAGTTATAAATGACAGCTTTCCTCCAAAAATATATTGAAGTAAGCCTGCGAAGGGGACTTGAAAGCGGGGCAGAATTTCAGGAAAACGATTGCAGGGGGTAGACTGGAATTGCCCTGAAAGCATAGGAAAAGAGGCAGAACGTCGACAATGATGCACTTGGCCAAAAAGGGCGTATGCGTTTTTTCCTGAATATATTCAGGAAAAAACGCATACGCCCTTTTTGGCCAACCAAGCAAGCCTGTAAATGAAATCTGCACTACAATGAAGTCTCACTGCCCCCCTGGCAAAAGGGCCATCTGAAAAAAGTGTAAAATCCAGAAAGGTAGGACAGGATATGGAGAACAGGGAGCCTTGTTATGCTGATTGGCAGGATGTAAATTGCCAGCAGCCACCCTGGAGAAGTGTATGGTGTTTCCTGAAACACGAAAGAAACAAAGCAACACAGCCTATGGCACTTCCACTTATGGTCCTATAGCTTACGGAAATTAAAATCAAAAACAGACAGCCACCCCAATATTTGAGACGGCTGTGTTCACAAGAAGCTCGTCTACAGTATCAGGTAAATATCCCAGAAAGCAAAAAATGGATAAAGAACTTGTGGCACGTACGTACAATGCAATATCACTCAGCAATGAAATCTGTGTCATCAGGCCCGTAGCGGCATAGTGAGTGGATGCAGGTACGGTGATTCTACGTGAACTACGTCACACAGAAAAAGAAACATCATAAGATATCACGAATACACGGAATGTAAACTTGACTACACATGAACTGAATTACAAAATAGAAAAGGGTCTCAAATTTAGAAAACCAACTAGTGCTTGCTTATGGGGAAAGGTGCCTTGGGGTGCTGCATAAAACCAGAGACTGAAATTAGCACAGATAACTTTCCATAAGCCCAATATGTAATAGACAAGACCTACTCCTTGCTCAACGAAATGGACCCCACACCACATATTCAACGCCTAGGAATATACCTGACTAGGAAGAATCTTAAAACCCATGGATATATATGTCTCCGTAAGAGAATCAAGGGTGTGTACAGCGGCCGAAAGGCAGCAGTGAAAATCCGATAAATCCCATTATCAAAATAAATTTCGAAAACAAAACACAAAGACAGTGAAATAGAGAGCAATTCTTAAATAATTCACTCAGGGCATGTGATGCAACCGGGATTGACCACATCTACACCCAGAGCTGGTTGAGACATAAGGCTGGACACTTCAGGCTGATAGCATTGGTGAGTTTAGGTGAGCAAATGCACACCCTTTGAAGTCATACTGTATGGTACCTATTCCATGGGTCCCAACTCTTCAGGTTCAAGGGATTCTTCCTCCAGCTAAAACATGCATGTGAAACCCACAGTATGGTCCACCGTGTTATGGGGAAATGATTTAAAATGCATCTCAGTTTTCGTATCCTGGTCCTCGGGTTCACCATTCCAGATGATTTACTAACAGTCTCCCTGCTTGGAGAGTCAGTGCCTGTAACCTCCTGTTTGGCACAGCTTGCAATTTCTGTGCAAGATGAACAGGAATAGGGAGAACCAATGAGAGACTAGCTGTAGGTGTCTGCACGGGCAAATGTAACGCTCATTTCCCACCAGGAAGAGGAATTTACCAAAGGCTCAGCATGCCCTGCCCGAAACAGATTAGGGCCTGAAGCAATCCTGTGGTTTTGTGCCCAGTTCACAAGAAAGCGAGTTGAAGAAAGGAGCTCAGGGGCACTGTAATTCACAAACCTGCAGAGTTATAAATGACAGCTATCCTCCAAAAATATATTGAAGTAAGCCTGCGAAGGGGACTTGAAAGCGGGGCAGAATTTCAGGAAAACGATTGCAGGGGGTAGACTGGAATTGCCCTGAAAGCATAGGAAAAGAGGCAGAACGTCGACAATGATGCACTTGGCCAAAAAGGGCGTATGCGTTTTTTCCTGAATATATTCAGGAAAAAACGCATACGCCCTTTTTGGCCAACCAAGCAAGCCTGTAAAGGAAATCTGCACTACAATGAAGTCTCACTGCCCCCCGGGCAAGAGGGCCATCTGAAAAAAGTGTAAAATCCAGAAAGGTAGGACAGGATATGGAGAACAGGGAGCCTTGTTATGCTGATTGGCAGGATGTAAATTGCCAGCAGCCAGCCTGGAGAAGTGTATGGTGTTTCCTGAAACACATAAGAAACAAAGCAACACAGTCTATGGCACTTCCACTTATGGTCCTATAGCTTACGGAAATTAAAATCAAAAACAGACAGCCACCCCAATATTTGGGACGGCTGTGTTCACAAGAAGCTCGTCTACAGTAACAGGTAAATATCCCAGAAAGCAAAATATGGATAAAGAAGTTGTGGCACGTACGTACAATGCAATATCACTCAGCAATGAAATCTGTGTCATCAGGCCCGTAGCGGCATAGTGAGTGGATGCAGGTACGGTGATTCTACGTGAACTACGTCACACAGAAAAAGAAACATCATAAGATATCACTAATACACGGAATGTAAACTTGACTACACATGAACTGAATTACAAAACAGAACAGGGTCTCAAATTTAGAAAACCAACTAGTGCTTGCTTATGGGGAAAGGTGCGTTGGGGTGCTTCATAAAACCAGAGACTGAAATTAGCACAGATAACTTTCCATAAGCCAAATATGTAATAGACAAGACCTACTCCTTGCTCAACGAAATGGACCCAACACCACATATTCAACGCCTAGGAATATACCTGACTAGGAAGAATCTTAAAACCCATGGATATATATGTCTCCGTAAGAGAATCAAGCGTGTGTACAGCGGCATAAACGCAGCAGTGAAAATCCGATAAATCCCATTATCAAAATAAATTTCAAAAAAAAATCATAAAGACAGTGAAATAGAGAGCAATTCTTAAATAATTCACTCAGGGCATGTGATGCAACCGGGATTTAACACATCTACACCCAGAGCTGGTTGAGACATAAGGCTGGACACTTCAGGGTGATAGCATTGGTGAGTTTCGGTGAGCAAATGCAGACCCTTTGAAGTCATACTGCATGGTACCCATTCCATGGGTCCCAACTCTCCAGGATCAAGGGATTCTTCCTCCAGCTAAAACATGCATGGGAAACCAAGAGTATCGTCCACCATGTGATTGGGAAATGATTTAAAATGCATCTCAGTTTTCGTATCCTGGTCCTCGGGTTCACCATTCCAGATGCTTTACTAACACTCTCCCCGCTTGGAGAGTCAGTGCCTTTAACCTCCTCTTTGGCACAGCTTGCAATTTCTGTGCAAAATGAACAGGAATAGGGAGAACCAATGAGAGACTAGCTGTAGGTGTCTGCACGGGCAAATGTAACGCTCATTGCCCACCAGGAAGAGGAATTAAACAAAGGCTCAGTGTGCCCTGCTGGAAACAGATTAGGGCCTGAAGCAATCCTGCGGTTTTGTGCCCAGCTCACAAGAAAGCGAGTTGAAGAAAGGAGCTCAGGGGCACTGTAATTCACAAACCTGCAGAGTTATAAATGACAGCTTTCCTCCAAAAATATATTGAAGTAAGCCTGCGAAGGGGACTTGAAAGCGGGGCAGAATTTCAGGAAAACGATTGCAGGGGGTAGACTGGAATTGCCCTGAAAGCATAGGAAAAGAGGCAGAACGTCGACAATGATGCACTTGGCCAAAAAGGGCGTATGCGTTTTTTCCTGAATATATTCAGGAAAAAACGCATACGCCCTTTTTGGCCAACCAAGCAAGCCTGTAAATGAAATCTGCACTACAATGAAGTCTCACTGCCCCCCTGGCAAAAGGGCCATCTGAAAAAAGTGTAAAATCCAGAAAGGTAGGACAGGATATGGAGAACAGGGAGCCTTGTTATGCTGATTGGCAGGATGTAAATTGCCAGCAGCCACCCTGGAGAAGTGTATGGTGTTTCCTGAAACACGAAAGAAACAAAGCAACACAGCCTATGGCACTTCCACTTATGGTCCTATAGCTTACGGAAATTAAAATCAAAAACAGACAGCCACCCCAATATTTGAGACGGCTGTGTTCACAAGAAGCTCGTCTACAGTATCAGGTAAATATCCCAGAAAGCAAAAAATGGATAAAGAACTTGTGGCACGTACGTACAATGCAATATGACTCAGCAATGAAATCTGTGTCATCAGGCCCATAGCGGTATAGTGAGTGGATGCAGGTACGGTGATTCTACGTGAACTACGTCACACAGAAAAAGAAACATCATAAGATATCACGAATACACGGAATGTAAACTTGACTACACATGAACTGAATTACAAAATAGAAAAGGGTCTCAAATTTAGAAAACCAACTAGTGCTTGCTTATGGGGAAAGGTGCCTTGGGGTGCTGCATAAAACCAGAGACTGAAATTAGCACAGATAACTTTCCATAAGCCCAATATGTAATAGACAAGACCTACTCCTTGCTCAACGAAATGGACCCAACACCACATATTCAACGCCTAGGAATATACCTGACTAGGAAGAATCTTAAAACCCATGGATATATATGTCTCCGTAAGAGAATCAAGGGTGTGTACAGCGGCCGAAAGGCAGCAGTGAAAATCCGATAAATCCCATTATCAAAATAAATTTCGAAAACAAAACACAAAGACAGTGAAATAGAGAGCAATTCTTAAATAATTCACTCAGGGCATGTGATGCAACCGGGATTGACCACATCTACACCCAGAGCTGGTTGAGACATAAGGCTGGACACTTCAGGCTGATAGCATTGGTGAGTTTAGGTGAGCAAATGCACACCCTTTGAAGTCATACTGTATGGTACCTATTCCATGGGTCCCAACTCTTCAGGTTCAAGGGATTCTTCCTCCAGCTAAAACATGCATGTGAAACCCACAGTATGGTCCACCGTGTTATGGGGAAATGATTTAAAATGCATCTCAGTTTTCGTATCCTGGTCCTCGGGTTCACCATTCCAGATGATTTACTAACAGTCTCCCTGCTTGGAGAGTCAGTGCCTTTAACCTCCTGTTTGGCACACCTTGCAATTTCTGTGCAAGATGAACAGGAATAGGGAGAACCAATGAGAGACTAGCTGTAGGTGTCTGCACGGGCAAATGTAACGCTCATTTCCCACCAGGAAGAGGAATTTACCAAAGGCTCAGCATGCCCTGCCCGAAACAGATTAGGGCCTGAAGCAATCCTGCGGTTTTGTGCCCAGTTCACAAGAAAGCGAGTTGAAGAAAGGAGCTCAGGGACACTGTAATTCACAAACCTGCAGAGTTATAAATGACAGCTATCCTCCAAAAATATATTGAAGTAAGCCTGCGAAGGGGACTTGAAAGCGGGGCAGAATTTCAGGAAAACGATTGCAGGGGGTAGACTGGAATTGCCCTGAAAGCATAGGAAAAGAGGCAGAACATCGACAATGATGCACTTGGCCAAAAAGGGCGTATGCGTTTTTTCCTGAATATATTCAGGAAAAAACGCATACGCCCTTTTTGGCCAACCAAGCAAGCCTGTAAAGGAAATCTGTACTACAATGAAGTCTCACTGCCCCCCGGGCAAGAGGGCCATCTGAAAAAAGTGTAAAATCCAGAAAGGTAGGACAGGATATGGAGAACAGGGAGCCTTGTTATGCTGATTGGCAGGATGTAAATTGCCAGCAGCCAGCCTGGAGAAGTGTATGGTGTTTCCTGAAACACATAAGAAACAAAGCAACACAGTCTATGGCACTTCCACTTATGGTCCTATAGCTTACGGAAATTAAAATCAAAAACAGACAGCCACCCCAATATTTGGGACGGCTGTGTTCACAAGAAGCTCGTCTACAGTAACAGGTAAATATCCCAGAAAGCAAAATATGGATAAAGAAGTTGTGGCACGTACGTACAATGCAATATCACTCAGCAATGAAATCTGTGTCATCAGGCCCGTAGCGGCATAGTGAGTGGATGCAGGTACGGTGATTCTACGTGAACTACGTCACACAGAAAAAGAAACATCATAAGATATCACGAATACACGGAATGTAAACTTGACTACACATGAACTGAATTACAAAATAGAAAAGGGTCTCAAATTTAGAAAACCAACTAGTGCTTGCTTATGGGGAAAGGTGCGTTGGGGTGCTTCATAAAACCAGAGACTGAAATTAGCACAGATAACTTTCCATAAGCCAAATATGTAATAGACAAGACCTACTCCTTGCTCAACGAAATGGACCCAACACCACATATTCAACGCCTAGGAATATACCTGACTAGGAAGAATCTTAAAACCCATGGATATATATGTCTCCGTAAGAGAATCAAGCGTGTGTACAGCGGCCGAAACGCAGCAGTGAAAATCCGATAAATCCCATTATCAAAATAAATTTCAAAAAAAAATCATAAAGACAGTGAAATAGAGAGCAATTCTTAAATAATTCACTCAGGGCATGTGATGCAACCGGGATTTAACACATCTACACCCAGAGCTGGTTGAGACATAAGGCTGGACACTTCAGGCTGATAGCATTGGTGAGTTTCGGTGAGCAAATGCAGACCCTTTGAAGTCATACTGCATGGTACCCATTCCATGGGTCCCAACTCTCCAGGTTCAAGGGATTCTTCCTCCAGCTAAAACATGCATGGGAAACCAAGAGTATCGTCCACCATGTGATTGGGAAATATTTTAAAATGCATCTCAGTTTTCGTATCCTGGTCCTCGGGTTCACCATTCCAGATGCTTTACTAACACTCTCCCCGCTTGGAGAGTCAGTGCCTTTAACCTCCTCTTTGGCACAGCTTGCAATTTCTGTGCAAAATGAACAGGAATAGGGAGAACCAATGAGAGACTAGCTGTAGGTGTCTGCACGGGCAAATGTAACGCTCATTGCCCACCAGGAAGAGGAATTAAACAAAGGCTCAGTGTGCCCTGCTGGAAACAGATTAGGGCCTGAAGCAATCCTGCGGTTTTGTGCCCAGCTCACAAGAAAGCGAGTTGAAGAAAGGAGCTCAGGGGCACTGTAATTCACAAACCTGCAGAGTTATAAATGACAGCTTTCCTCCAAAAATATATTGAAGTAAGCCTGCGAAGGGGACTTGAAAGCGGGGCAGAATTTCAGGAAAACGATTGCAGGGGGTAGACTGGAATTGCCCTGAAAGCATAGGAAAAGAGGCAGAACGTCGACAATGATGCACTTGGCCAAAAAGGGCGTATGCGTTTTTTCCTGAATATATTCAGGAAAAAACGCATACGCCCTTTTTGGCCAACCAAGCAAGCCTGTAAATGAAATCTGCACTACAATGAAGTCTCACTGCCCCCCTGGCAAAAGGGCCATCTGAAAAAAGTGTAAAATCCAGAAAGGTAGGACAGGATATGGAGAACAGGGAGCCTTGTTATGCTGATTGGCAGGATGTAAATTGCCAGCAGCCACCCTGGAGAAGTGTATGGTGTTTCCTGAAACACGAAAGAAACAAAGCAACACAGCCTATGGCACTTCCACTTATGGTCCTATAGCTTACGGAAATTAAAATCAAAAACAGACAGCCACCCCAATATTTGAGACGGCTGTGTTCACAAGAAGCTCGTCTACATTATCAGGTAAATATCCCAGAAAGCAAAAAATGGATAAAGAACTTGTGGCACGTACGTACAATGCAATATCACTCAGCAATGAAATCTGTGTCATCAGGCCCATAGCGGCATAGTGAGTGGATGCAGGTACGGTGATTCTACGTGAACTACGTCACACAGAAAAAGAAACATCATAAGATATCACGAATACACGGAATGTAAACTTGACTACACATGAACTGAATTACAAAATAGAAAAGGGTCTCAAATTTAGAAAACCAACTAGTGCTTGCTTATGGGGAAAGGTGCCTTGGGGTGCTGCATAAAACCAGAGACTGAAATTAGCACAGATAACTTTCCATAAGCCCAATATGTAATAGACAAGACCTACTCCTTGCTCAACGAAATGGACCCAACACCACATATTCAACGCCTAGGAATATACCTGACTAGGAAGAATCTTAAAACCCATGGATATATATGTCTCCGTAAGAGAATCAAGGGTGTGTACAGCGGCCGAAAGGCAGCAGTGAAAATCCGATAAATCCCATTATCAAAATAAATTTCGAAAACAAAACACAAAGACAGTGAAATAGAGAGCAATTCTTAAATAATTCACTCAGGGCATGTGATGCAACCGGGATTGACCACATCTACACCCAGAGCTGGTTGAGACATAAGGCTGGACACTTCAGGCTGATAGCATTGGTGAGTTTAGGTGAGCAAATGCACACCCTTTGAAGTCATACTTTATGGTACCTATTCCATGGGTCCCAACTCTTCAGGTTCAAGGGATTCTTCCTCCAGCTAAAACATGCATGTGAAACCCACAGTATGGTCCACCGTGTTATGGGGAAATGATTTAAAATGCATCTCAGTTTTCGTATCCTGGTCCTCGGGTTCACCATTCCAGATGATTTACTAACAGTCTCCCTGCTTGGAGAGTCAGTGCCTGTAACCTCCTGTTTGGCACAGCTTGCAATTTCTGTGCAAGATGAACAGGAATAGGGAGAACCAATGAGAGACTAGCTGTAGGTGTCTGCACGGGCAAATGTAACGCTCATTTCCCACCAGGAAGAGGAATTTACCAAAGGCTCAGCATGCCCTGCCCGAAACAGATTAGGGCCTGAAGCAATCCTGTGGTTTTGTGCCCAGTTCACAAGAAAGCGAGTTGAAGAAAGGAGCTCAGGGGCACTGTAATTCACAAACCTGCAGAGTTATAAATGACAGCTATCCTCCAAAAATATATTGAAGTAAGCCTGCGAAGGGGACTTGAAAGCGGGGCAGAATTTCAGGAAAACGATTGCAGGGGGTAGACTGGAATTGCCCTGAAAGCATAGGAAAAGAGGCAGAACGTCGACAATGATGCACTTGGCCAAAAAGGGCGTATGCGTTTTTTCCTGAATATATTCAGGAAAAAACGCATACGCCCTTTTTGGCCAACCAAGCAAGCCTGTAAAGGAAATCTGCACTACAATGAAGTCTCACTGCCCCCCGGGCAAGAGGGCCATCTGAAAAAAGTGTAAAATCCAGAAAGGTAGGACAGGATATGGAGAACAGGGAGCCTTGTTATGCTGATTGGCAGGATGTAAATTGCCAGCAGCCAGCCTGGAGAAGTGTATGGTGTTTCCTGAAACACATAAGAAACAAAGCAACACAGTCTATGGCACTTCCACTTATGGTCCTATAGCTTACGGAAATTAAAATCAAAAACAGACAGCCACCCCAATATTTGGGACGGCTGTGTTCACAAGAAGCTCGTCTACAGTAACAGGTAAATATCCCAGAAAGCAAAATATGGATAAAGAAGTTGTGGCACGTACGTACAATGCAATATCACTCAGCAATGAAATCTGTGTCATCAGGCCCGTAGCGGCATAGTGAGTGGATGCAGGTACGGTGATTCTACGTGAACTACGTCACACAGAAAAAGAAACATCATAAGATATCACTAATACACGGAATGTAAACTTGACTACACATGAACTGAATTACAAAACAGAACAGGGTCTCAAATTTAGAAAACCAACTAGTGCTTGCTTATGGGGAAAGGTGCGTTGGGGTGCTTCATAAAACCAGAGACTGAAATTAGCACAGATAACTTTCCATAAGCCAAATATGTAATAGACAAGACCTACTCCTTGCTCAACGAAATGGACCCAACACCACATATTCAACGCCTAGGAATATACCTGACTAGGAAGAATCTTAAAACCCATGGATATATATGTCTCCGTAAGAGAATCAAGCGTGTGTACAGCGGCATAAACGCAGCAGTGAAAATCCGATAAATCCCATTATCAAAATAAATTTCAAAAAAAAATCATAAAGACAGTGAAATAGAGAGCAATTCTTAAATAATTCACTCAGGGCATGTGATGCAACCGGGATTTAACACATCTACACCCAGAGCTGGTTGAGACATAAGGCTGGACACTTCAGGCTGATAGCATTGGTGAGTTTCGGTGAGCAAAGGCAGACCCTTTGAAGTCATACTGCATGGTACCCATTCCATGGGTCCCAACTCTCCAGGTTCAAGGGATTCTTCCTCCAGCTAAAACATGCATGGGAAACCAAGAGTATCGTCCACCATGTGATTGGGAAATGATTTAAAATGCATCTCAGTTTTCGTATCCTGGTCCTCGGGTTCACCATTCCAGATGCTTTACTAACACTCTCCCCGCTTGGAGAGTCAGTGCCTTTAACCTCCTCTTTGGCACAGCTTGCAATTTCTGTGCAAAATGAACAGGAATAGGGAGAACCAATGAGAGACTAGCTGTAGGTGTCTGCACGGGCAAATGTAACGCTCATTGCCCACCAGGAAGAGGAATTAAACAAAGGCTCAGTGTGCCCTGCTGGAAACAGATTAGGGCCTGAAGCAATCCTGCGGTTTTGTGCCCAGCTCACAAGAAAGCGAGTTGAAGAAAGGAGCTCAGGGGCACTGTAATTCACAAACCTGCAGAGTTATAAATGACAGCTTTCCTCCAAAAATATATTGAAGTAAGCCTGCGAAGGGGACTTGAAAGCGGGGCAGAATTTCAGGAAAACGATTGCAGGGGGTAGACTGGAATTGCCCTGAAAGCATAGGAAAAGAGGCAGAACGTCGACAATGATGCACTTGGCCAAAAAGGGCGTATGCGTTTTTTCCTGAATATATTCAGGAAATATATTCAGGAATATATTCAGGAAAAAACGCATACGCCCTTTTTGGCCAACCAAGCAAGCCTGTAAATGAAATCTGCACTACAATGAAGTCTCACTGCCCCCCTGGCAAAAGGGCCATCTGAAAAAAGTGTAAAATCCAGAAAGGTAGGACAGGATATGGAGAACAGGGAGCCTTGTTATGCTGATTGGCAGGATGTAAATTGCCAGCAGCCACCCTGGAGAAGTGTATGGTGTTTCCTGAAACACGAAAGAAACAAAGCAACACAGCCTATGGCACTTCCACTTATGGTCCTATAGCTTACGGAAATTAAAATCAAAAACAGACAGCCACCCCAATATTTGAGACGGCTGTGTTCACAAGAAGCTCGTCTACAGTATCAGGTAAATATCCCAGAAAGCAAAAAATGGATAAAGAACTTGTGGCACGTACGTACAATGCAATATCACTCAGCAATGAAATCTGTGTCATCAGGCCCATAGTGGCATAGTGAGTGGATGCAGGTACGGTAATTCTACGTGAACTACGTCACACAGAAAAAGAAACATCATAAGATATCACGAATACACGGAATGTAAACTTGACTACACATGAACTGAATTACAAAATAGAAAAGGGTCTCAAATTTAGAAAACCAACTAGTGCTTGCTTATGGGGAAAGGTGCCTTGGGGTGCTGCATAAAACCAGAGACTGAAATTAGCACAGATAACTTTCCATAAGCCCAATATGTAATAGACAAGACCTACTCCTTGCTCAACGAAATGGACCCAACACCACATATTCAACGCCTAGGAATATACCTGACTAGGAAGAATCTTAAAACCCATGGATATATATGTCTCCGTAAGAGAATCAAGGGTGTGTACAGCGGCCGAAAGGCAGCAGTGAAAATCCGATAAATCCCATTATCAAAATAAATTTCGAAAACAAAACACAAAGACAGTGAAATAGAGAGCAATTCTTAAATAATTCACTCAGGGCATGTGATGCAACCGGGATTGACCACATCTACACCCAGAGCTGGTTGAGACATAAGGCTGGACACTTCAGGCTGATAGCATTGGTGAGTTTAGGTGAGCAAATGCACACCCTTTGAAGTCATACTGTATGGTACCTATTCCATGGGTCCCAACTCTTCAGGTTCAAGGGATTCTTCCTCCAGCTAAAACATGCATGTGAAACCCACAGTATGGTCCACCGTGTTATGGGGAAATGATTTAAAATGCATCTCCCTTTTCGTATCCTGGTCCTCGGGTTCACCATTCCAGATGATTTACTAACAGTCTCCCTGCTTGGAGAGTCAGTGCCTTTAACCTCCTGTTTGGCACAGCTTGCAATTTCTGTGCAAGATGAACAGGAATAGGGAGAACCAATGAGAGACTAGCTGTAGGTGTCTGCACGGGCAAATGTAACGCTCATTTCCCACCAGGAAGAGGAATTTACCAAAGGCTCAGCATGCCCTGCCCGAAACAGATTAGGGCCTGAAGCAATCCTGCGGTTTTGTGCCCAGTTCACAAGAAAGCGAGTTGAAGAAAGGAGCTCAGGGGCACTGTAATTCACAAACCTGCAGAGTTATAAATGACAGCTATCCTCCAAAAATATATTGAAGTAAGCCTGCGAAGGGGACTTGAAAGCGGGGCAGAATTTCAGGAAAACGATTGCAGGGGGTAGACTGGAATTGCCCTGAAAGCATAGGAAAAGAGGCAGAACGTCGACAATGATGCACTTGGCCAAAAAGGGCGTATGCGTTTTTTCCTGAATATATTCAGGAAAAAACGCATACGCCCTTTTTGGCCAAACAAGCAAGCCTGTAAAGGAAATCTGCACTACAATGAAGTCTCACTGCCCCCCGGGCAAGAGGGCCATCTGAAAAAAGTGTAAAATCCAGAAAGGTAGGACAGGATATGGAGAACAGGGAGCCTTGTTATGCTGATTGGCAGGATGTAAATTGCCAGCAGCCAGCCTGGAGAAGTGTATGGTGTTTCCTGAAACACATAAGAAACAAAGCAACACAGTCTATGGCACTTCCACTTATGGTCCTATAGCTTACGGAAATTAAAATCAAAAACAGACAGCCACCCCAATATTTGGGACGGCTGTGTTCACAAGAAGCTCGTCTACAGTAACAGGTAAATATCCCAGAAAGCAAAAAATGGATAAAGAAGTTGTGGCACGTACGTACAATGCAATATCACTCAGCAATGAAATCTGTGTCATCAGGCCCGTAGCGGCATAGTGAGTGGATGCAGGTACGGTGATTCTACGTGAACTACGTCACACAGAAAAAGAAACATCATAAGATATCACTAATACACGGAATGTAAACTTGACTACACATGAACTGAATTACAAAACAGAACAGGGTCTCAAATTTAGAAAACCAACTAGTGCTTGCTTATGGGGAAAGGTGCGTTGGGGTGCTTCATAAAACCAGAGACTGAAATTAGCACAGATAACTTTCCATAAGCCAAATATGTAATAGACAAGACCTACTCCTTGCTCAACGAAATGGACCCAACACCACATATTCAACGCCTAGGAATATACCTGACTAGGAAGAATCTTAAAACCCATGGATATATATGTCTCCGTAAGAGAATCAAGCGTGTGTACAGCGGCATAAACGCAGCAGTGAAAATCCGATAAATCCCATTATCAAAATAAATTTCAAAAAAAAATCATAAAGACAGTGAAATAGAGAGCAATTCTTAAATAATTCACTCAGGGCATGTGATGCAACCGGGATTGACCACATCTACACCCAGAGCTGGTTGAGACATAAGGCTGGACACTTCAGGCTGATAGCATTGGTGAGTTTCGGTGAGCAAATGCAGACCCTTTGAAGTCATACTGCATGGTACCCATTCCATGGGTCCCAACTCTCCAGGTTCAAGGGATTCTTCCTCCAGCTAAAACATGCATGGGAAACCAAGAGTATCGTCCACCATGTGATTGGGAAATGATTTAAAATGCATCTCAGTTTTCGTATCCTGGTCCTCGGGTTCACCATTCCAGATGCTTTACTAACACTCTCCCCGCTTGGAGAGTCAGTGCCTTTAACCTCCTCTTTGGCACAGCTTGCAATTTCTGTGCAAAATGAACAGGAATAGGGAGAACCAATGAGAGACTAGCTGTAGGTGTCTGCACGGGCAAATGTAACGCTCATTGCCCACCAGGAAGAGGAATTAAACAAAGGCTCAGTGTGCCCTGCTGGAAACAGATTAGGGCCTGAAGCAATCCTGCGGTTTTGTGCCCAGCTCACAAGAAAGCGAGTTGAAGAAAGGAGCTCAGGGGCACTGTAATTCACAAACCTGCAGAGTTATAAATGACAGCTTTCCTCCAAAAATATATTGAAGTAAGCCTGCGAAGGGGACTTGAAAGCGGGGCAGAATTTCAGGAAAACGATTGCAGGGGGTAGACTGGAATTGCCCTGAAAGCATAGGAAAAGAGGCAGAACGTCGACAATGATGCACTTGGCCAAAAAGGGCGTATGCGTTTTTTCCTGAATATGTTCAGGATAAAACGCATACGCCCTTTTTGGCCAACCAAGCAAGCCTGTAAATGAAATCTGCACTACAATGAAGTCTCACTGCCCCCCTGGCAAAAGGGCCATCTGAAAAAAGTGTAAAATCCAGAAAGGTAGGACAGGATATGGAGAACAGGGAGCCTTGTTATGCTGATTGGCAGGATGTAAATTGCCAGCAGCCACCCTGGAGAAGTGTATGGTGTTTCCTGAAACACGAAAGAAACAAAGCAACACAGCCTATGGCACTTCCACTTATGGTCCTATAGCTTACGGAAATTAAAATCAAAAACAGACAGCCACCCCAATATTTGAGACGGCTGTGTTCACAAGAAGCTCGTCTACAGTATCAGGTAAATATCCCAGAAAGCAAAAAATGGATAAAGAACTTGTGGCACGTACGTACAATGCAATATCACTCAGCAATGAAATCTGTGTCATCAGGCCCATAGCGGCATAGTGAGTGGATGCAGGTACGGTGATTCTACGTGAACTACGTCACACAGAAAAAGAAACATCATAAGATATCACGAATACACGGAATGTAAACTTGACTACACATGAACTGAATTACAAAATAGAAAAGGGTCTCAAATTTAGAAAACCAACTAGTGCTTGCTTATGGGGAAAGGTGCCTTGGGGTGCTGCATAAAACCAGAGACTGAAATTAGCACAGATAACTTTCCATAAGCCCAATATGTAATAGACAAGACCTACTCCTTGCTCAACGAAATGGACCCAACACCACATATTCAACGCCTAGGAATATACCTGACTAGGAAGAATCTTAAAACCCATGGATATATATGTCTCCGTAAGAGAATCAAGGGTGTATACAGCGGCCGAAAGGCAGCAGTGAAAATCCGATAAATCCCATTATCAAAATAAATTTCGAAAACAAAACACAAAGACAGTGAAATAGAGAGCAATTCTTAAATAATTCACTCAGGGCATGTGATGCAACCGGGATTGACCACATCTACACCCAGAGCTGGTTGAGACATAAGGCTGGACACTTCAGGCTGATAGCATTGGTGAGTTTAGGTGAGCAAATGCACACCCTTTGAAGTCATACTGTATGGTACCTATTCCATGGGTCCCAACTCTTCAGGTTCAAGGGATTCTTCCTCCAGCTAAAACATGCATGTGAAACCCACAGTATGGTCCACCGTGTTATGGGGAAATGATTTAAAATGCATCTCAGTTTTCGTATCCTGGTCCTCGGGTTCACCATTCCAGATGATTTACTAACAGTCTCCCTGCTTGGAGAGTCAGTGCCTGTAACCTCCTGTTTGGCACAGCTTGCAATTTCTGTGCAAGATGAACAGGAATAGGGAGAACCAATGAGAGACTAGCTGTAGGTGTCTGCACGGGCAAATGTAACGCTCATTTCCCACCAGGAAGAGGAATTTACCAAAGGCTCAGCATGCCCTGCCCGAAACAGATTAGGGCCTGAAGCAATCCTGTGGTTTTGTGCCCAGTTCACAAGAAAGCGAGTTGAAGAAAGGAGCTCAGGGGCACTGTAATTCACAAACCTGCAGAGTTATAAATGACAGCTATCCTCCAAAAATATATTGAAGTAAGCCTGCGAAGGGGACTTGAAAGCGGGGCAGAATTTCAGGAAAACGATTGCAGGGGGTAGACTGGAATTGCCCTGAAAGCATAGGAAAAGAGGCAGAACGTCGACAATGATGCACTTGGCCAAAAAGGGCGTATGCGTTTTTTCCTGAATATATTCAGGAAAAAACGCATACGCCCTTTTTGGCCAACCAAGCAAGCCTGTAAAGGAAATCTGCACTACAATGAAGTCTCACTGCCCCCCGGGCAAGAGGGCCATCTGAAAAAAGTGTAAAATCCAGAAAGGTAGGACAGGATATGGAGAACAGGGAGCCTTGTTATGCTGATTGGCAGGATGTAAATTGCCAGCAGCCAGCCTGGAGAAGTGTATGGTGTTTCCTGAAACACATAAGAAACAAAGCAACACAGTCTATGGCACTTCCACTTATGGTCCTATAGCTTACGGAAATTAAAATCAAAAACAGACAGCCACCCCAATATTTGGGACGGCTGTGTTCACAAGAAGCTCGTCTACAGTAACAGGTAAATATCCCAGAAAGCAAAATATGGATAAAGAAGTTGTGGCACGTACGTACAATGCAATATCACTCAGCAATGAAATCTGTGTCATCAGGCCCGTAGCGGCATAGTGAGTAGATGCAGGTACGGTGATTCTACGTGAACTACGTCACACAGAAAAAGAAACATCATAAGATATCACTAATACACGGAATGTAAACTTGACTACACATGAACTGAATTACAAAACAGAACAGGGTCTCAAATTTAGAAAACCAACTAGTGCTTGCTTATGGGGAAAGGTGCGTTGGGGTGCTTCATAAAACCAGAGACTGAAATTAGCACAGATAACTTTCCATAAGCCAAATATGTAATAGACAAGACCTACTCCTTGCTCAACGAAATGGACCCAACACCACATATTCAACGCCTAGGAATATACCTGACTAGGAAGAATCTTAAAACCCATGGATATATATGTCTCCGTAAGAGAATCAAGCGTGTGTACAGCGGCCGAAACGCAGCAGTGAAAATCCGATAAATCCCATTATCAAAATAAATTTCAAAAAAAAATCATAAAGACAGTGAAATAGAGAGCAATTCTTAAATAATTCACTCAGGGCATGTGATGCAACCGGGATTTAACACATCTACACCCAGAGCTGGTTGAGACATAAGGCTGGACACTTCAGGCTGATAGCATTGGTGAGTTTCGGTGAGCAAATGCAGACCCTTTGAAGTCATACTGCATGGTACCCATTCCATGGGTCCCAACTCTCCAGGTTCAAGGGATTCTTCCTCCAGCTAAAACATGCATGGGAAACCAAGAGTATCGTCCACCATGTGATTGGGAAATGATTTAAAATGCATCTCAGTTTTCGTATCCTGGTCCTCGGGTTCACCATTCCAGATGCTTTACTAACACTCTCCCCGCTTGGAGAGTCAGTGCCTTTAACCTCCTCTTTGGCACAGCTTGCAATTTCTGTGCAAAATGAACAGGAATAGGGAGAACCAATGAGAGACTAGCTGTAGGTGTCTGCACGGGCAAATGTAACGCTCATTGCCCACCAGGAAGAGGAATTAAACAAAGGCTCAGTGTGCCCTGCTGGAAACAGATTAGGGCCTGAAGCAATCCTGCGGTTTTGTGCCCAGCTCACAAGAAAGCGAGTTGAAGAAAGGAGCTCAGGGGCACTGTAATTCACAAACCTGCAGAGTTATAAATGACAGCTTTCCTCCAAAAATATATTGAAGTAAGCCTGCGAAGGGGACTTGAAAGCGGGGCAGAATTTCAGGAAAACGATTGCAGGGGGTAGACTGGAATTGCCCTGAAAGCATAGGAAAAGAGGCAGAACGTCGACAATGATGCACTTGGCCAAAAAGGGCGTATGCGTTTTTTCCTGAATATATTCAGGAAAAAACGCATACGCCCTTTTTGGCCAACCAAGCAAGCCTGTAAATGAAATCTGCACTACAATGAAGTCTCACTGCCCCCCTGGCAAAAGGGCCATCTGAAAAAAGTGTAAAATCCAGAAAGGTAGGACAGGATATGGAGAACAGGGAGCCTTGTTATGCTGATTGGCAGGATGTAAATTGCCAGCAGCCACCCTGGAGAAGTGTATGGTGTTTCCTGAAACACGAAAGAAACAAAGCAACACAGCCTATGGCACTTCCACTTATGGTCCTATAGCTTACGGAAATTAAAATCAAAAACAGACAGCCACCCCAATATTTGAGACGGCTGTGTTCACAAGAAGCTCGTCTACAGTATCAGGTAAATATCCCAGAAAGCAAAAAATGGATAAAGAACTTGTGGCACGTACGTACAATGCAATATCACTCAGCAATGAAATCTGTGTCATCAGGCCCATAGCGGCATAGTGAGTGGATGCAGGTACGGTGATTCTACGTGAACTACGTCACACAGAAAAAGAAACATCATAAGATATCACGAATACACGGAATGTAAACTTGACTACACATGAACTGAATTACAAAATAGAAAAGGGTCTCAAATTTAGAAAACCAACTAGTGCTTGCTTATGGGGAAAGGTGCCTTGGGGTGCTGCATAAAACCAGAGACTGAAATTAGCACAGATAACTTTCCATAAGCCCAATATGTAATAGACAAGACCTACTCCTTGCTCAACGAAATGGACCCAACACCACATATTCAACGCCTAGGAATATACCTGACTAGGAAGAATCTTAAAACCCATGGATATATATGTCTCCGTAAGAGAATCAAGGGTGTGTACAGCGGCCGAAAGGCAGCAGTGAAAATCCGATAAATCCCATTATCAAAATAAATTTCGAAAACAAAACACAAAGACAGTGAAATAGAGAGCAATTCATAAATAATTCACTCAGGGCATGTGATGCAACCGGGATTGACCACATCTACACCCAGAGCTGGTTGAGACATAAGGCTGGACACTTCAGGCTGATAGCATTGGTGAGTTTAGGTGAGCAAATGCACACCCTTTGAAGTCATACTGTATGGTACCTATTCCATGGGTCCCAACTCTTCAGGTTCAAGGGATTCTTCCTCCAGCTAAAACATGCATGTGAAACCCACAGTATGGTCCACCGTGTTATGGGGAAATGATTTAAAATGCATCTCAGTTTTCGTATCCTGGTCCTCGGGTTCACCATTCCAGATGATTTACTAACAGTCTCCCTGCTTGGAGAGTCAGTGCCTTTAACCTCCTGTTTGGCACAGCTTGCAATTTCTGTGCAAGATGAACAGGAATAGGGAGAACCAATGAGAGACTAGCTGTAGGTGTCTGCACGGGCAAATGTAACGCTCATTTCCCACCAGGAAGAGGAATTTACCAAAGGCTCAGCATGCCCTGCCCGAAACAGATTAGGGCCTGAAGCAATCCTGCGGTTTTGTGCCCAGTTCACAAGAAAGCGAGTTGAAGAAAGGAGCTCAGGGGCACTGTAATTCACAAACCTGCAGAGTTATAAATGACAGCTTTCCTCCAAAAATATATTGAAGTAAGCCTGCGAAGGGGACTTGAAAGCGGGGCAGAATTTCAGGAAAACGATTGCAGGGGGTAGACTGGAATTGCCCTGAAAGCATAGGAAAAGAGGCAGAACGTCGACAATGATGCACTTGGCCAAAAAGGGCGTATGCGTTTTTTCCTGAATATATTCAGGAAAAAACGCATACGCCCTTTTTGGCCAACCAAGCAAGCCTGTAAAGGAAATCTGCACTACAATGAAGTCTCACTGCCCCCCGGGCAAGAGGGCCATCTGAAAAAAGTGTAAAATCCAGAAAGGTAGGACAGGATATGGAGAACAGGGAGCCTTGTTATGCTGATTGGCAGGATGTAAATTGCCAGCAGCCAGCCTGGAGAAGTGTATGGTGTTTCCTGAAACACATAAGAAACAAAGCAACACAGTCTATGGCACTTCCACTTATGGTCCTATAGCTTACGGAAATTAAAATCAAAAACAGACAGCCACCCCAATATTTGGGACGGCTGTGTTCACAAGAAGCTCGTCTACAGTAACAGGTAAATATCCCAGAAAGCAAAATATGGATAAAGAAGTTGTGGCACGTACGTACAATGCAATATCACTCAGCAATGAAATCTGTGTCATCAGGCCCGTAGCGGCATAGTGCGTGGATGCAGGTACGGTGATTCTACGTGAACTACGTCACACAGAAAAAGAAACATCATAAGATATCACTAATACACGGAATGTAAACTTGACTACACATGAACTGAATTACAAAACAGAACAGGGTCTCAAATTTAGAAAACCAACTAGTGCTTGCTTATGGGGAAAGGTGCGTTGGGGTGCTTCATAAAACCAGAGACTGAAATTAGCACAGATAACTTTCCATAAGCCAAATATGTAATAGACAAGACCTACTCCTTGCTCAACGAAATGGACCCAACACCACATATTCAACGCCTAGGAATATACCTGACTAGGAAGAATCTTAAAACCCATGGATATATATGTCTCCGTAAGAGAATCAAGCGTGTGTACAGCGGCATAAACGCAGCAGTGAAAATCCGATAAATCCCATTATCAAAATAAATTTCAAAAAAAAATCATAAAGACAGTGAAATAGAGAGCAATTCTTAAATAATTCACTCAGGGCATGTGATGCAACCGGGATTTAACACATCTACACCCAGAGCTGGTTGAGACATAAGGCTGGACACTTCAGGCTGATAGCATTGGTGAGTTTCGGTGAGCAAATGCAGACCCTTTGAAGTCATACTGCATGGTACCCATTCCATGGGTCCCAACTCTCCAGGTTCAAGGGATTCTTCCTCCAGCTAAAACATGCATGGGAAACCAAGAGTATCGTCCACCATGTGATTGGGAAATGATTTAAAATGCATCTCAGTTTTCGTATCCTGGTCCTCGGGTTCACCATTCCAGATGCTTTACTAACACTCTCCCCGCTTGGAGAGTCAGTGCCTTTAACCTCCTCTTTGGCACAGCTTGCAATTTCTGTGCAAAATGAACAGGAATAGGGAGAACCAATGAGAGACTAGCTGTAGGTGTCTGCACGGGCAAATGTAACGCTCATTGCCCACCAGGAAGAGGAATTAAACAAAGGCTCAGTGTGCCCTGCTGGAAACAGATTAGGGCCTGAAGCAATCCTGCGGTTTTGTGCCCAGCTCACAAGAAAGCGAGTTGAAGAAAGGAGCTCAGGGGCACTGTAATTCACAAACCTGCAGAGTTATAAATGACAGCTTTCCTCCAAAAATATATTGAAGTAAGCCTGCGAAGGGGACTTGAAAGCGGGGCAGAATTTCAGGAAAACGATTGCAGGGGGTAGACTGGAATTGCCCTGAAAGCATAGGAAAAGAGGCAGAACGTCGACAATGATGCACTTGGCCAAAAAGGGCGTATGCGTTTTTTCCTGAATATATTCAGGAAAAAACGCATACGCCCTTTTTGGCCAACCAAGCAAGCCTGTAAATGAAATCTGCACTACAATGAAGTCTCACTGCCCCCCTGGCAAAAGGGCCATCTGAAAAAAGTGTAAAATCCAGAAAGGTAGGACAGGATATGGAGAACAGGGAGCCTTGTTATGCTGATTGGCAGGATGTAAATTGCCAGCAGCCACCCTGGAGAAGTGTATGGTGTTTCCTGAAACACGAAAGAAACAAAGCAACACAGCCTATGGCACTTCCACTTTTGGTCCTATAGCTTACGGAAATTAAAATCAAAAACAGACAGCCACCCCAATATTTGAGACGGCTGTGTTCACAAGAAGCTCGTCTACAGTATCAGGTAAATATCCCAGAAAGCAAAAAATGGATAAAGAACTTGTGGCACGTACGTACAATGCAATATCACTCAGCAATGAAATCTGTGTCATCAGGCCCATAGCGGCATAGTGAGTGGATGCAGGTACGGTGATTCTACGTGAACTACGTCACACAGAAAAAGAAACATCATAAGATATCACGAATACACGGAATGTAAACTTGACTACACATGAACTGAATTACAAAATAGAAAAGGGTCTCAAATTTAGAAAACCAACTAGTGCTTGCTTATGGGGAAAGGTGCCTTGGGGTGCTGCATAAAACCAGAGACTGAAATTAGCACAGATAACTTTCCATAAGCCCAATATGTAATAGACAAGACCTACTCCTTGCTCAACGAAATGGACCCAACACCACATATTCAACGCCTAGGAATATACCTGACTAGGAAGAATCTTAAAACCCATGGATATATATGTCTCCGTAAGAGAATCAAGGGTGTGTACAGCGGCCGAAAGGCAGCAGTGAAAATCCGATAAATCCCATTATCAAAATAAATTTCGAAAACAAAACACAAAGACAGTGAAATAGAGAGCAATTCTTAAATAATTTACTCAGGGCATGTGATGCAACCGGGATTGACCACATTTACACCCAGAGCTGGTTGAGACATAAGGCTGGACACTTCAGGCTGATAGCATTGGTGAGTTTCGGTGAGCAAATGCACACCCTTTGAAGTCATACTGTATGGTACCTATTCCATGGGTCCCAACTCTTCAGGTTCAAGGGATTCTTCCTCCAGCTAAAACATGCATGTGAAACCCACAGTATGGTCCACCGTGTTATGGGGAAATGATTTAAAATGCATCTCAGTTTTCGTATCCTGGTCCTCGGGTTCACCATTCCAGATGATTTACTAACAGTCTCCCTGCTTGGAGAGTCAGTGCCTTTAACCTCCTGTTTGGCACAGCTTGCAATTTCTGTGCAAGATGAACAGGAATAGGGAGAACCAATGAGAGACTAGCTGTAGGTGTCTGCACGGGCAAATGTAACGCTCATTTCCCACCAGGAAGAGGAATTTACCAAAGGCTCAGCATGCCCTGCCCGAAACAGATTAGGGCCTGAAGCAATCCTGCGGTTTTGTGCCCAGTTCACAAGAAAGCGAGTTGAAGAAAGGAGCTCAGGGGCACTGTAATTCACAAACCTGCAGAGTTATAAATGACAGCTATCCTCCAAAAATATATTGAAGTAAGCCTGCGAAGGGGACTTGAAAGCGGGGCAGAATTTCAGGAAAACGATTGCAGGGGGTAGACTGGAATTGCCCTGAAAGCATAGGAAAAGAGGCACAACGTCGACAATGATGCACTTGGCCAAAAAGGGCGTATGCGTTTTTTCCTGAATATATTCAGGAAAAAACGCATACGCCCTTTTTGGCCAACCAAGAAAGCCTGTAAAGGAAATCTGCACTACAATGAAGTCTCACTGCCCCCCGGGCAAGAGGGCCATCTGAAAAAAGTGTAAAATCCAGAAAGGTAGGACAGTATATGGAGAACAGGGAGCCTTGTTATGCTGATTGGCAGGATGTAAATTGCCAGCAGCCAGCCTGGAGAAGTGTATGGTGTTTCCTGAAACACATAAGAAACAAAGCAACACAGTCTATGGCACTTCCACTTATGGTCCTATAGCTTACGGAAATTAAAATCAAAAACAGACAGCCACCCCAATATTTGGGACGGCTGTGTTCACAAGAAGCTCGTCTACAGTAACAGGTAAATATCCCAGAAAGCAAAATATGGATAAAGAAGTTGTGGCACGTACGTACAATGCAATATCACTCAGCAATGAAATCTGTGTCATCAGGCCCGTAGCGGCATAGTGAGTGGATGCAGGTACGGTGATTCTACGTGAACTACGTCACACAGAAAAAGAAACATCATAAGATATCACTAATACACGGAATGTAAACTTGACTACACATGAACTGAATTACAAAACAGAACAGGGTCTCAAATTTAGAAAACCAACTAGTGCTTGCTTATGGGGAAAGGTGCGTTGGGGTGCTTCATAAACCAGAGACTGAAATTAGCACAGATAACTTTCCATAAGCCAAATATGTAATAGACAAGACCTACTCCTTGCTCAACGAAATGGACCCAACACCACATATTCAACGCCTAGGAATATACCTGACTAGGAAGAATCTTAAAACCCATGGATATATATGTCTCCGTAAGAGAATCAAGCGTGTGTACAGCGGCATAAACGCAGCAGTGAAAATCCGATAAATCCCATTATCAAAATAAATTTCAAAAAAAAATCATAAAGACAGTGAAATAGAGAGCAATTCTTAAATAATTCACTCAGGGCATGTGATGCAACCGGGATTTAACACATCTACACCCAGAGCTGGTGGAGACATAAGGCTGGACACTTCAGGCTGATAGCATTGGTGAGTTTCGGTGAGCAAATGCAGACCCTTTGAAGTCATACTGCATGGTACCCATTCCATGGGTCCCAACTCTCCAGGTTCAAGGGATTCTTCCTCCAGCTAAAACATGCATGGGAAACCAAGAGTATCGTCCACCATGTGATTGGGAAATGATTTAAAATGCATCTCAGTTTTCGTATCCTGGTCCTCGGGTTCACCATTCCAGATGCTTTACTAACACTCTCCCCGCTTGGAGAGTCAGTGCCTTTAACCTCCTCTTTGGCACAGCTTGCAATTTCTGTGCAAAATGAACAGGAATAGGGAGAACCAATGAGAGACTAGCTGTAGGTGTCTGCACGGGCAAATGTAACACTCATTGCCCATCAGGAAGAGGAATTAAACAAAGGCTCAGTGTGCCCTGCTGGAAACAGATTAGGGCCTGAAGCAATCCTGCGGTTTTGTGCCCAGCTCACAAGAAAGCGAGTTGAAGAAAGGAGCTCAGGGGCACTGTAATTCACAAACCTGCAGAGTTATAAATGACAGCTTTCCTCCAAAAATATATTGAAGTAAGCCTGCGAAGGGGACTTGAAAGCGGGGCAGAATTTCAGGAAAACGATTGCAGGGGGTAGACTGGAATTGCCCTGAAAGCATAGGAAAAGAGGCAGAACGTCGACAATGATGCACTTGGCCAAAAAGGGCGTATGCGTTTTTTCCTGAATATATTCAGGAAAAAACGCATACGCCCTTTTTGGCCAACCAAGCAAGCCTGTAAATGAAATCTGCACTACAATGAAGTCTCACTGCCCCCCTGGCAAAAGGGCCATCTGAAAAAAGTGTAAAATCCAGAAAGGTAGGACAGGATATGGAGAACAGGGAGCCTTGTTATGCTGATTGGCAGGATGTAAATTGCCAGCAGCCACCCTGGAGAAGTGTATGGTGTTTCCTGAAACACGAAAGAAACAAAGCAACACAGCCTATGGCACTTCCACTTATGGTCCTATAGCTTACGGAAATTAAAATCAAAAACAGACAGCCACCCCAATATTTGAGACGGCTGTGTTCACAAGAAGCTCGTCTACAGTAACAGGTAAATATCCCAGAAAGCAAAAAATGGATAAAGAACTTGTGGCACGTACGTACAATGCAATATCACTCAGCAATGAAATCTGTGTCATCAGGCCCATAGCGGCATAGTGAGTGGATGCAGGTACGGTGATTCTACGTGAACTACGTCACACAGAAAAAGAAACATCATAAGATATCACGAATACACGGAATGTAAACTTGACTACACATGAACTGAATTACAAAATAGAAAAGGGTCTCAAATTTAGAAAACCAACTAGTGCTTGCTTATGGGGAAAGGTGCCTTGGGGTGCTGCATAAAACCAGAGACTGAAATTAGCACAGATAACTTTCCATAAGCCCAATATGTAATAGACAAGACCTACTCCTTGCTCAACGAAATGGACCCAACACCACATATTCAACGCCTAGGAATATACCTGACTAGGAAGAATCTTAAAACCCATGGATATATATGTCTCCGTAAGAGAATCAAGGGTGTGTACAGCGGCCGAAAGGCAGCAGTGAAAATCCGATAAATCCCATTATCAAAATAAATTTCGAAAACAAAACACAAAGACAGTGAAATAGAGAGCAATTTTTAAATAATTCACTCAGGGCATGTGATGCAACCGGGATTGACCACATCTACACCCAGAGCTGGTTGAGACATAAGGCTGGACACTTCAGGCTGATAGCATTGGTGAGTTTAGGTGAGCAAATGCACACCCTTTGAAGTCATACTGTATGGTACCTATTCCATGGGTCCCAACTCTTCAGGTTCAAGGGATTCTTCCTCCAGCTAAAACATGCATGTGAAACCCACAGTATGGTCCACCGTGTTATGGGGAAATGATTTAAAATGCATCTCAGTTTTCGTATCCTGGTCCTCGGGTTCACCATTCCAGATGATTTACTAACAGTCTCCCTGCTTGGAGAGTCAGTGCCTGTAACCTCCTGTTTGGCACAGCTTGCAATTTCTGTGCAAGATGAACAGGAATAGGGAGAACCAATGAGAGACTAGCTGTAGGTGTCTGCACGGGCAAATGTAACGCTCATTTCCCACCAGGAAGAGGAATTTACCAAAGGCTCAGCATGCCCTGCCCGAAACAGATTAGGGCCTGAAGCAATCCTGTGGTTTTGTGCCCAGTTCACAAGAAAGCGAGTTGAAGAAAGGAGCTCAGGGGCACTGTAATTCACAAACCTGCAGAGTTATAAATGACAGCTATCCTCCAAAAATATATTGAAGTAAGCCTGCGAAGGGGACTTGAAAGCGGGGCAGAATTTCAGGAAAACGATTGCAGGGGGTAGACTGGAATTGCCCTGAAAGCATAGGAAAAGAGGCAGAACGTCGACAATGATGCACTTGGCCAAAAAGGGCGTATGCGTTTTTTCCTGAATATATTCAGGAAAAAACGCATACGCCCTTTTTGGCCAACCAAGCAAGCCTGTAAAGGAAATCTGCACTACAATGAAGTCTCACTGCCCCCCGGGCAAGAGGGCCATCTGAAAAAAGTGTAAAATCCAGAAAGGTAGGACAGGATATGGAGAACAGGGAGCCTTGTTATGCTGATTGGCAGGATGTAAATTGCCAGCAGCCAGCCTGGAGAAGTGTATGGTGTTTCCTGAAACACATAAGAAACAAAGCAACACAGTCTATGGCACTTCCACTTATGGTCCTATAGCTTACGGAAATTAAAATCAAAAACAGACAGCCACCCCAATATTTGGATCGGCTGTGTTCACAAGAAGCTCGTCTACAGTAACAGGTAAATATCCCAGAAAGCAAAATATGGATAAAGAAGTTGTGGCACGTACGTACAATGCAATATCACTCAGCAATGAAATCTGTGTCATCAGGCCCGTAGCGGCATAGTGAGTGGATGCAGGTACGGTGATTCTACGTGAACTACGTCACACAGAAAAAGAAACATCATAAGATATCACTAATACACGGAATGTAAACTTGACTACACATGAACTGAATTACAAAACAGAACAGGGTCTCAAATTTAGAAAACCAACTAGTGCTTGCTTATGGGGAAAGGTGCGTTGGGGTGCTTCATAAACCAGAGACTGAAATTAGCACAGATAACTTTCCATAAGCCAAATATGTAATAGACAAGACCTACTCCTTGCTCAACGAAATGGACCCAACACCACATATTCAACGCCTAGGAATATACCTGACTAGGAAGAATCTTAAAACCCATGGATATATATGTCTCCGTAAGAGAATCAAGCGTGTGTACAGCGGCATAAATGCAGCAGTGAAAATCCGATAAATCCCATTATCAAAATAAATTTCAAAAAAAAATCATAAAGACAGTGAAATAGAGAGCAATTCTTAAATAATTCACTCAGGGCATGTGATGCAACCGGGATTTAACACATCTACACCCAGAGCTGGTGGAGACATAAGGCTGGACACTTCAGGCTGATAGCATTGGTGAGTTTCGGTGAGCAAATGCAGACCCTTTGAAGTCATACTGCATGGTACCCATTCCATGGGTCCCAACTCTCCAGGTTCAAGGGATTCTTCCTCCAGCTAAAACATGCATGGGAAACCAAGAGTATCGTCCACCATGTGATTGGGAAATGATTTAAAATGCATCTCAGTTTTCGTATCCTGGTCCTCGGGTTCACCATTCCAGATGCTTTACTAACACTCTCCCCGCTTGGAGAGTCAGTGCCTTTAACCTCCTCTTTGGCACAGCTTGCAATTTCTGTGCAAAATGAACAGGAATAGGGAGAACCAATGAGAGACTAGCTGTAGGTGTCTGCACGGGCAAATGTAACACTCATTGCCCACCAGGAAGAGGAATTAAACAAAGGCTCAGTGTGCCCTGCTGGAAACAGATTAGGGCCTGAAGCAATCCTGCGGTTTTGTGCCCAGCTCACAAGAAAGCGAGTTGAAGAAAGGAGCTCAGGGGCACTGTAATTCACAAACCTGCAGAGTTATAAATGACAGCTTTCCTCCAAAAATATATTGAAGTAAGCCTGCGAAGGGGACTTGAAAGCGGGGCAGAATTTCAGGAAAACGATTGCAGGGGGTAGACTGGAATTGCCCTGAAAGCATAGGAAAAGAGGCAGAACGTCGACAATGATGCACTTGGCCAAAAAGGGCGTATGCGTTTTTTCCTGAATATATTCAGGAAAAAACGCATACGCCCTTTTTGGCCAACCAAGCAAGCCTGTAAATGAAATCTGCACTACAATGAAGTCTCACTGCCCCCCTGGCAAAAGGGCCATCTGAAAAAAGTGTAAAATCCAGAAAGGTAGGACAGGATATGGAGAACAGGGAGCCTTGTTATGCTGATTGGCAGGATGTAAATTGCCAGCAGCCACCCTGGAGAAGTGTATGGTGTTTCCTGAAACACGAAAGAAACAAAGCAACACAGCCTATGGCACTTCCACTTATGGTCCTATAGCTTACGGAAATTAAAATCAAAAACAGACAGCCACCCCAATATTTGAGACGGCTGTGTTCACAAGAAGCTCGTCTACAGTATCAGGTAAATATCCCAGAAAGCAAAAAATGGATAAAGAACTTGTGGCACGTACGTACAATGCAATATCACTCAGCAATGAAATCTGTGTCATCAGGCCCATAGCGGCATAGTGAGTGGATGCAGGTACGGTGATTCTACGTGAACTACGTCACACAGAAAAAGAAACATCATAAGATATCACGAATACACGGAATGTAAACTTGACTACACATGAACTGAATTACAAAATAGAAAAGGGTCTCAAATTTAGAAAACCAACTAGTGCTTGCTTATGGGGAAAGGTGCCTTGGGGTGCTGCATAAAACCAGAGACTGAAATTAGCACAGATAACTTTCCATAAGCCCAATATGTAATAGACAAGACCTACTCCTTGCTCAACGAAATGGACCCAACACCACATATTCAACGCCTAGGAATATACCTGACTAGGAAGAATCTTAAAACCCATGGATATATATGTCTCCGTAAGAGAATCAAGGGTGTGTACAGCGGCCGAAAGGCAGCAGTGAAAATCCGATAAATCCCATTATCAAAATAAATTTCGAAAACAAAACACAAAGACAGTGAAATAGAGAGCAATTTTTAAATAATTCACTCAGGGCATGTGATGCAACCGGGATTGACCACATCTACACCCAGAGCTGGTTGAGACATAAGGCTGGACACTTCAGGCTGATAGCATTGGTGAGTTTAGGTGAGCAAATGCACACCCTTTGAAGTCATACTGTATGGTACCTATTCCATGGGTCCCAACTCTTCAGGTTCAAGGGATTCTTCCTCCAGCTAAAACATGCATGTGAAACCCACAGTATGGTCCACCGTGTTATGGGGAAATGATTTAAAATGCATCTCAGTTTTCGTATCCTGGTCCTCGGGTTCACCATTCCAGATGATTTACTAACAGTCTCCCTGCTTGGAGAGTCAGTGCCTGTAACCTCCTGTTTGGCACAGCTTGCAATTTCTGTGCAAGATGAACAGGAATAGGGAGAACCAATGAGAGACTAGCTGTAGGTGTCTGCACGGGCAAATGTAACGCTCATTTCCCACCAGGAAGAGGAATTTACCAAAGGCTCAGCATGCCCTGCCCGAAACAGATTAGGGCCTGAAGCAATCCTGTGGTTTTGTGCCCAGTTCACAAGAAAGCGAGTTGAAGAAAGGAGCTCAGGGGCACTGTAATTCACAAACCTGCAGAGTTATAAATGACAGCTATCCTCCAAAAATATATTGAAGTAAGCCTGCGAAGGGGACTTGAAAGCGGGGCAGAATTTCAGGAAAACGATTGCAGGGGGTAGACTGGAATTGCCCTGAAAGCATAGGAAAAGAGGCAGAACGTCGACAATGATGCACTTGGCCAAAAAGGGCGTATGCGTTTTTTCCTGAATATATTCAGGAAAAAACGCATACGCCCTTTTTGGCCAACCAAGCAAGCCTGTAAAGGAAATCTGCACTACAATGAAGTCTCACTGCCCCCCGGGCAAGAGGGCCATCTGAAAAAAGTGTAAAATCCAGAAAGGTAGGACAGGATATGGAGAACAGGGAGCCTTGTTATGCTGATTGGCAGGATGTAAATTGCCAGCAGCCAGCCTGGAGAAGTGTATGGTGTTTCCTGAAACACATAAGAAACAAAGCAACACAGTCTATGGCACTTCCACTTATGGTCCTATAGCTTACGGAAATTAAAATCAAAAACAGACAGCCACCCCAATATTTGGATCGGCTGTGTTCACAAGAAGCTCGTCTACAGTAACAGGTAAATATCCCAGAAAGCAAAATATGGATAAAGAAGTTGTGGCACGTACGTACAATGCAATATCACTCAGCAATGAAATCTGTGTCATCAGGCCCGTAGCGGCATAGTGAGTGGATGCAGGTACGGTGATTCTACGTGAACTACGTCACACAGAAAAAGAAACATCATAAGATATCACGAATACACGGAATGTAAACTTGACTACACATGAACTGAATTACAAAATAGAAAAGGGTCTCAAATTTAGAAAACCAACTAGTGCTTGCTTATGGGGAAAGGTGCCTTGGGGTGCTGCATAAAACCAGAGACTGAAATTAGCACAGATAACTTTCCATAAGCCCAATATGTAATAGACAAGACCTACTCCTTGCTCAACGAAATGGACCCAACACCACATATTCAACGCCTAGGAATATACCTGACTAGGAAGAATCTTAAAACCCATGGATATATATGTCTCCGTAAGAGAATCAAGGGTGTGTACAGCGGCCGAAAGGCAGCAGTGAAAATCCGATAAATCCCATTATCAAAATAAATTTCGAAAACAAAACACAAAGACAGTGAAATAGAGAGCAATTCTTAAATAATTCACTCAGGGCATGTGATGCAACCGGGATTGACCACATCTACACCCAGAGCTGGTTGAGACATAAGGCTGGACACTTCAGGCTGATAGCATTGGTGAGTTTAGGTGAGCAAATGCACACCCTTTGAAGTCATACTGTATGGTACCTATTCCATGGGTCCCAACTCTTCAGGTTCAAGGGATTCTTCCTCCAGCTAAAACATGCATGTGAAACCCACAGTATGGTCCACCGTGTTATGGGGAAATGATTTAAAATGCATCTCAGTTTTCGTATCCTGGTCCTCGGGTTCACCATTCCAGATGATTTACTAACAGTCTCCCTGCTTGGAGAGTCAGTGCCTGTAACCTCCTGTTTGGCACAGCTTGCAATTTCTGTGCAAGATGAACAGGAATAGGGAGAACCAATGAGAGACTAGCTGTAGGTGTCTGCACGGGCAAATGTAACGCTCATTTCCCACCAGGAAGAGGAATTTACCAAAGGCTCAGCATGCCCTGCCCGAAACAGATTAGGGCCTGAAGCAATCCTGTGGTTTTGTGCCCAGTTCACAAGAAAGCGAGTTGAAGAAAGGAGCTCAGGGGCACTGTAATTCACAAACCTGCAGAGTTATAAATGACAGCTATCCTCCAAAAATATATTGAAGTAAGCCTGCGAAGGGGACTTGAAAGCGGGGCAGAATTTCAGGAAAACGATTGCAGGGGGTAGACTGGAATTGCCCTGAAAGCATAGGAAAAGAGGCAGAACGTCGACAATGATGCACTTGGCCAAAAAGGGCGTATGCGTTTTTTCCTGAATATATTCAGGAAAAAACGTATACGCCCTTTTTGGCCAACCAAGCAAGCCTGTAAAGGAAATCTGCACTACAATGAAGTCTCACTGCCCCCCGGGCAAGAGGGCCATCTGAAAAAAGTGTAAAATCCAGAAAGGTAGGACAGGATATGGAGAACAGGGAGCCTTGTTATGCTGATTGGCAGGATGTAAATTGCCAGCAGCCAGCCTGGAGAAGTGTATGGTGTTTCCTGAAACACATAAGAAACAAAGCAACACAGTCTATGGCACTTCCACTTATGGTCCTATAGCTTACGGAAATTAAAATCAAAAACAGACAGCCACCCCAATATTTGGGACGGCTGTGTTCACAAGAAGCTCGTCTACAGTAACAGGTAAATATCCCAGAAAGCAAAATATGGATAAAGAAGTTGTGGCACGTACGTACAATGCAATATCACTCAGCAATGAAATCTGTGTCATCAGGCCCGTAGCGGCATAGTGAGTGGATGCAGGTACGGTGATTCTACGTGAACTACGTCACACAGAAAAAGAAACATCATAAGATATCACTAATACACGGAATGTAAACTTGACTACACATGAACTGAATTACAAAACAGAACAGGGTCTCAAATTTAGAAAACCAACTAGTGCTTGCTTATGGGGAAAGGTGCGTTGGGGTGCTTCATAAAACCAGAGACTGAAATTAGCACAGATAACTTTCCATAAGCCAAATATGTAATAGACAAGACCTACTCCTTGCTCAACGAAATGGACCCAACACCACATATTCAACGCCTAGGAATATACCTGACTAGGAAGAATCTTAAAACCCATGGATATATATGTCTCCGTAAGAGAATCAAGCGTGTGTACAGCGGCATAAACGCAGCAGTGAAAATCCGATAAATCCCATTATCAAAATAAATTTCAAAAAAAAATCATAAAGACAGTGAAATAGAGAGCAATTCTTAAATAATTCACTCAGGGCATGTGATGCAACCGGGATTTAACACATCTACACCCAGAGCTGGTTGAGACATAAGGCTGGACACTTCAGGCTGATAGCATTGGTGAGTTTCGGTGAGCAAATGCAGACCCTTTGAAGTCATACTGCATGGTACCCATTCCATGGGTCCCAACTCTCCAGGTTCAAGGGATTCTTCCTCCAGCTAAAACATGCATGGGAAACCAAGAGTATCGTCCACCATGTGATTGGGAAATGATTTAAAATGCATCTCAGTTTTCGTATCCTGGTCCTCGGGTTCACCATTCCAGATGCTTTACTAACACTCTCCCCGCTTGGAGAGTCAGTGCCTTTAACCTCCTCTTTGGCACAGCTTGCAATTTCTGTGCAAAATGAACAGGAATAGGGAGAACCAATGAGAGACTAGCTGTAGGTGTCTGCACGGGCAAATGTAACGCTCATTGCCCACCAGGAAGAGGAATTAAACAAAGGCTCAGTGTGCCCTGCTGGAAACAGATTAGGGCCTGAAGCAATCCTGCAGTTTTGTGCCCAGCTCACAAGAAAGCGAGTTGAAGAAAGGAGCTCAGGGACACTGTAATTCACAAACCTGCAGAGTTATAAATGACAGCTTTCCTCCAAAAATATATTGAAGTAAGCCTGCGAAGGGGACTTGAAAGCGGGGCAGAATTTCAGGAAAACGATTGCAGGGGGTAGACTGGAATTGCCCTGAAAGCATAGGAAAAGAGGCAGAACGTCGACAATGATGCACTTGGCCAAAAAGGGCGTATGCGTTTTTTCCTGAATATATTCAGGAAAAAACGCATACGCCCTTTTTGGCCAACCAAGCAAGCCTGTAAATGAAATCTGCACTACAATGAAGTCTCACTGGCCCCCTGGCAAAAGGGCCATCTGAAAAAAGTGTAAAATCCAGAAAGGTAGGACAGGATATGGAGAACAGGGAGCCTTGTTATGCTGATTGGCAGGATGTAAATTGCCAGCAGCCACCCTGGAGAAGTGTATGGTGTTTCCTGAAACACGAAAGAAACAAAGCAACACAGCCTATGGCACTTCCACTTATGGTCCTATAGCTTACGGAAATTAAAATCAAAAACAGACAGCCACCCCAATATTTGAGACGGCTGTGTTCACAAGAAGCTCGTCTACAGTATCAGGTAAATATCCCAGAAAGCAAAAAATGGATAAAGAACTTGTGGCACGTACGTACAATGCAATATCACTCAGCAATGAAATCTGTGTCATCAGGCCCATAGCGGCATAGTGAGTGGATGCAGGTACGGTGATTCTACGTGAACTACGTCACACAGAAAAAGAAACATCATAAGATATCACGAATACACGGAATGTAAACTTGACTACACATGAACTGAATTACAAAATAGAAAAGGGTCTCAAATTTAGAAAACCAACTAGTGCTTGCTTATGGGGAAAGGTGCCTTGGGGTGCTGCATAAAACCAGAGACTGAAATTAGCACAGATAACTTTCCATAAGCCCAATATGTAATAGACAAGACCTACTCCTTGCTCAACGAAATGGACCCAACACCACATATTCAACGCCTAGGAATATACCTGACTAGGAAGAATCTTAAAACCCATGGATATATATGTCTCCGTAAGAGAATCAAGGGTGTGTACAGCGGCCGAAAGGCAGCAGTGAAAATCCGATAAATCCCATTATCAAAATAAATTTCGAAAACAAAACACAAAGACAGTGAAATAGAGAGCAATTCTTAAATAATTCACTCAGGGCATGTGATGCAACCGGGATTGACCACATCTACACCCAGAGCTGGTTGAGACATAAGGCTGGACACTTCAGGCTGATAGCATTGGTGAGTTTAGGTGAGCAAATGCACACCCTTTGAAGTCATACTGTATGGTACCTATTCCATGGGTCCCAACTCTTCAGGTTCAAGGGATTCTTCCTCCAGCTAAAACATGCATGTGAAACCCACAGTATGGTCCACCGTGTTATGGGGAAATGATTTAAAATGCATCTCCCTTTTCGTATCCTGGTCCTCGGGTTCACCATTCCAGATGATTTACTAACAGTCTCCCTGCTTGGAGAGTCAGTGCCTTTAACCTCCTGTTTGGCACAGCTTGCAATTTCTGTGCAAGATGAACAGGAATAGGGAGAACCAATGAGAGACTAGCTGTAGGTGTCTGCACGGGCAAATGTAACGCTCATTTCCCACCAGGAAGAGGAATTTACCAAAGGCTCAGCATGCCCTGCCCGAAACAGATTAGGGCCTGAAGCAATCCTGCGGTTTTGTGCCCAGTTCACAAGAAAGCGAGTTGAAGAAAGGAGCTCAGGGGCACTGTAATTCACAAACCTGCAGAGTTATAAATGACAGCTATCCTCCAAAAATATATTGAAGTAAGCCTGCGAAGGGGACTTGAAAGCGGGGCAGAATTTCAGGAAAACGATTGCAGGGGGTAGACTGGAATTGCCCTGAAAGCATAGGAAAAGAGGCAGAACGTCGACAATGATGCACTTGGCCAAAAAGTGCGTATGCGTTTTTTCCTGAATATATTCAGGAAAAAACGCATACGCCCTTTTTGGCCAACCAAGCAAGCCTGTAAAGGAAATCTGCACTACAATGAAGTCTCACTGCCCCCCGGGCAAGAGGGCCATCTGAAAAAAGTGTAAAATCCAGAAAGGTAGGACAGGATATGGAGAACAGGGAGCCTTGTTATACTGATTGGCAGGATGTAAATTGCCAGCAGCCAGCCTGGAGAAGTGTATGGTGTTTCCTGAAACACATAAGAAACAAAGCAACACAGTCTATGGCACTTCCACTTATGGTCCTATAGCTTACGGAAATTAAAATCAAAAACAGACAGCCACCCCAATATTTGGGACGGCTGTGTTCACAAGAAGCTCGTCTACAGTAACAGGTAAATATCCCAGAAAGCAAAATATGGATAAAGAAGTTGTGGCACGTACGTACAATGCAATATCACTCAGCAATGAAATCTGTGTCATCAGGCCCGTAGCGGCATAGTGAGTGGATGCAGGTACGGTGATTCTACGTGAACTACGTCACACAGAAAAAGAAACATCATAAGATATCACTAATACACGGAATGTAAACTTGACTACACATGAACTGAATTACAAAACAGAACAGGGTCTCAAATTTAGAAAACCAACTAGTGCTTGCTTATGGGGAAAGGTGCGTTGGGGTGCTTCATAAAACCAGAGACTGAAATTAGCACAGATAACTTTCCATAAGCCAAATATGTAATAGACAAGACCTACTCCTTGCTCAACGAAATGGACCCAACACCACATATTCAACGCCTAGGAATATACCTGACTAGGAAGAATCTTAAAACCCATGGATATATATGTCTCCGTAAGAGAATCAAGCGTGTGTACAGCGGCATAAACGCAGCAGTGAAAATCCGATAAATCCCATTATCAAAATAAATTTCAAAAAAAAATCATAAAGACAGTGAAATAGAGAGCAATTCTTAAATAATTCACTCAGGGCATGTGATGCAACCGGGATTTAACACATCTACACCCAGAGCTGGTTGAGACATAAGGCTGGACACTTCAGGCTGATAGCATTGGTGAGTTTCGGTGAGCAAATGCAGACCCTTTGAAGTCATACTGCATGGTACCCATTCCATGGGTCCCAACTCTCCAGGTTCAAGGGATTCTTCCTCCAGCTAAAACATGCATGGGAAACCAAGAGTATCGTCCACCATGTGATTGGGAAATGATTTAAAATGCATCTCAGTTTTCGTATCCTGGTCCTCGGGTTCACCATTCCAGATGCTTTACTAACACTCTCCCCGCTTGGAGAGTCAGTGCCTTTAACCTCCTCTTTGGCACAGCTTGCAATTTCTGTGCAAAATGAACAGGAATAGGGAGAACCAATGAGAGACTAGCTGTAGGTGTCTGCACGGGCAAATGTAACGCTCATTGCCCACCAGGAAGAGGAATTAAACAAAGGCTCAGTGTGCCCTGCTGGAAACAGATTAGGGCCTGAAGCAATCCTGCGGTTTTGTGCCCAGCTCACAAGAAAGCGAGTTGAAGAAAGGAGCTCAGGGGCACTGTAATTCACAAACCTGCAGAGTTATAAATGACAGCTTTCCTCCAAAAATATATTGAAGTAAGCCTGCGAAGGGGACTTGAAAGCGGGGCAGAATTTCAGGAAAACGATTGCAGGGGGTAGACTGGAATTGCCCTGAAAGCATAGGAAAAGAGGCAGAACGTCGACAATGATGCACTTGGCCAAAAAGGGCGTATGCGTTTTTTCCTGAATATATTCAGGAAAAAACGCATACGCCCTTTTTGGCCAACCAAGCAAGCCTGTAAATGAAATCTGCAGTACAATGAAGTCTCACTGCCCCCCTGGCAAAAGGGCCATCTGAAAAAAGTGTAAAATCCAGAAAGGTAGGACAGGATATGGAGAACAGGGAGCCTTGTTATGCTGATTGGCAGGATGTAAATTGCCAGCAGCCACCCTGGAGAAGTGTATGGTGTTTCCTGAAACACGAAAGAAACAAAGCAAAACAGCCTATGGCACTTCCACTTATGGTCCTATAGCTTACGGAAATTAAAATCAAAAACAGACAGCCACCCCAATATTTGGGACGGCTGTGTTCACAAGAAGCTCGTCTACAGTATCAGGTAAATATCCCAGAAAGCAAAAAATGGATAAAGAACTTGTGGCACGTACGTACAATGCAATATCACTCAGCAATGAAATCTGTGTCATCAGGCCCATAGCGGCATAGTGAGTGGATGCAGGTACGGTGATTCTACGTGAACTACGTCACACAGAAAAAGAAACATCATAAGATATCACGAATACACGGAATGTAAACTTGACTACACATGAACTGAATTACAAAATAGAAAAGGGTCTCAAATTTAGAAAACCAACTAGTGCTTGCTTATGGGGAAAGGTGCCTTGGGGTGCTGCATAAAACCAGAGACTGAAATTAGCACAGATAACTTTCCATAAGCCCAATATGTAATAGACAAGACCTACTCCTTGCTCAACGAAATGGACCCAACACCACATATTCAACGCCTAGGAATATACCTGACTAGGAAGAATCTTAAAACCCATGGATATATATGTCTCCGTAAGAGAATCAAGGGTGTGTACAGCGGCCGAAAGGCAGCAGTGAAAATCCGATAAATCCCATTATCAAAATAAATTTCGAAAACAAAACACAAAGACAGTGAAATAGAGAGCAATTCTTAAATAATTCACTCAGGGCATGTGATGCAACCGGGATTGACCACATCTACACCCAGAGCTGGTTGAGACATAAGGCTGGACACTTCAGGCTGATAGCATTGGTGAGTTTAGGTGAGCAAATGCACACCCTTTGAAGTCATACTGTATGGTACCTATTCCATGGGTCCCAACTCTTCAGGTTCAAGGGATTCTTCCTCCAGCTAAAACATGCATGTGAAACCCACAGTATGGTCCACCGTGTTATGGGGAAATGATTTAAAATGCATCTCAGTTTTCGTATCCTGGTCCTCGGGTTCACCATTCCAGATGATTTACTAACAGTCTCCCTGCTTGGAGAGTCAGTGCCTTTAACCTCCTGTTTGGCACAGCTTGCAATTTCTGTGCAAGATGAACAGGAATAGGGAGAACCAATGAGAGACTAGCTGTAGGTGTCTGCACGGGCAAATGTAACGCTCATTTCCCACCAGGAAGAGGAATTTACCAAAGGCTCAGCATGCCCTGCCCGAAACAGATTAGGGCCTGAAGCAATCCTGCGGTTTTGTGCCCAGTTCACAAGAAAGCGAGTTGAAGAAAGGAGCTCAGGGGCACTGTAATTCACAAACCTGCAGAGTTATAAATGACAGCTTTCCTCCAAAAATATATTGAAGTAAGCCTGCGAAGGGGACTTGAAAGCGGGGCAGAATTTCAGGAAAACGATTGCAGGGGGTAGACTGGAATTGCCCTGAAAGCATAGGAAAAGAGGCAGAACGTCGACAATGATGCACTTGGCCAAAAAGGGCGTATGCGTTTTTTCCTGAATATATTCAGGAAAAAACGCATATGCCCTTTTTGGCCAACCAAGCAAGCCTGTAAAGGAAATCTGCACTACAATGAAGTCTCACTGCCCCCCGGGCAAGAGGGCCATCTGAAAAAAGTGTAAAATCCAGAAAGGTAGGACAGGATATGGAGAACAGGGAGCCTTGTTATGCTGATTGGCAGGATGTAAATTGCCAGCAGCCAGCCTGGAGAAGTGTATGGTGTTTCCTGAAACACATAAGAAACAAAGCAACACAGTCTATGGCACTTCCACTTATGGTCCTATAGCTTACGGAAATTAAAATCAAAAACAGACAGCCACCCCAATATTTGGGACGGCTGTGTTCACAAGAAGCTCGTCTACAGTAACAGGTAAATATCCCAGAAAGCAAAATATGGATAAAGAAGTTGTGGCACGTACGTACAATGCAATATCACTCAGCAATGAAATCTGTGTCATCAGGCCCGTAGCGGCATAGTGAGTGGATGCAGGTACGGTGATTCTACGTGAACTACGTCACACAGAAAAAGAAACATCATAAGATATCACTAATACACGGAATGTAAACTTGACTACACATGAACTGAATTACAAAACAGAACAGGGTCTCAAATTTAGAAAACCAACTAGTGCTTGCTTATGGGGAAAGGTGCGTTGGGGTGCTTCATAAAACCAGAGACTGAAATTAGCACAGATAACTTTCCATAAGCCAAATATGTAATAGACAAGACCTACTCCTTGCTCAACGAAATGGACCCAACACCACATATTCAACGCCTAGGAATATACCTGACTAGGAAGAATCTTAAAACCCATGGATATATATGTCTCCGTAAGAGAATCAAGCGTGTGTACAGCGGCATAAACGCAGCAGTGAAAATCCGATAAATCCCATTATCAAAATAAATTTCAAAAAAAAATCATAAAGACAGTGAAATAGAGAGCAATTCTTAAATAATTCACTCAGGGCATGTGATGCAACCGGGATTTAACACATCTACACCCAGAGCTGGTTGAGACATAAGGCTGGACACTTCAGGCTGATAGCATTGGTGAGTTTCGGTGAGCAAATGCAGACCCTTTGAAGTCATACTGCATGGTACCCATTCCATGGGTCCCAACTCTCCAGGTTCAAGGGATTCTTCCTCCAGCTAAAACATGCATGGGAAACCAAGAGTATCGTCCACCATGTGATTGGGAAATGATTTAAAATGCATCTCAGTTTTCGTATCCTGGTCCTCGGGTTCACCATTCCAGATGCTTTACTAACACTCTCCCCGCTTGGAGAGTCAGTGCCTTTAACCTCCTCTTTGGCACAGCTTGCAATTTCTGTGCAAAATGAACAGGAATAGGGAGAACCAATGAGAGACTAGCTGTAGGTGTCTGCACGGGCAAATGTAACGCTCATTGCCCACCAGGAAGAGGAATTAAACAAAGGCTCAGTGTGCCCTGCTGGAAACAGATTAGGGCCTGAAGCAATCCTGCGGTTTTGTGCCCAGCTCACAAGAAAGCGAGTTGAAGAAAGGAGCTCAGGGGCACTGTAATTCACAAACCTGCAGAGTTATAAATGACAGCTTTCCTCCAAAAATATATTGAAGTAAGCCTGCGAAGGGGACTTGAAAGCGGGGCAGAATTTCAGGAAAACGATTGCAGGGGGTAGACTGGAATTGCCCTGAAAGCATAGGAAAAGAGGCAGAACGTCGACAATGATGCACTTGGCCAAAAAGGGCGTATGCGTTTTTTCCTGAATATATTCAGGAAAAAACGCATACGCCCTTTTTGGCCAACCAAGCAAGCCTGTAAATGAAATCTGCACTACAATGAAGTCTCACTGCCCCCCTGGCAAAAGGGCCATCTGAAAAAAGTGTAAAATCCAGAAAGGTAGGACAGGATATGGAGAACAGGGAGCCTTGTTATGCTGATTGGCAGGATGTAAATTGCCAGCAGCCACCCTGGAGAAGTGTATGGTGTTTCCTGAAACACGAAAGAAACAAAGCAACACAGCCTATGGCACTTCCACTTATGGTCCTATAGCTTACGGAAATTAAAATCAAAAACAGACAGCCACCCCAATATTTGAGACGGCTGTGTTCACAAGAAGCTCGTCTACAGTATCAGGTAAATATCCCAGAAAGCAAAAAATGGATAAAGAACTTGTGGCACGTACGTACAATGCAATATCACTCAGCAATGAAATCTGTGTCATCAGGCCCATAGCGGCATAGTGAGTGGATGCAGGTACGGTGATTCTACGTGAACTACGTCACACAGAAAAAGAAACATCATAAGATATCACGAATACACGGAATGTAAACTTGACTACACATGAACTGAATTACAAAATAGAAAAGGGTCTCAAATTTAGAAAACCAACTAGTGCTTGCTTATGGGGAAAGGTGCCTTGGGGTGCTGCATAAAACCAGAGACTGAAATTAGCACAGATAACTTTCCATAAGCCCAATATGTAATAGACAAGACCTACTCCTTGCTCAACGAAATGGACCCAACACCACATATTCAACGCCTAGGAATATACCTGACTAGGAAGAATCTTAAAACCCATGGATATATATGTCTCCGTAAGAGAATCAAGGGTGTGTACAGCGGCCGAAAGGCAGCAGTGAAAATCCGATAAATCCCATTATCAAAATAAATTTCGAAAACAAAACACAAAGACAGTGAAATAGAGAGCAATTCTTAAATAATTCACTCAGGGCATGTGATGCAACCGGGATTGACCACATCTACACCCAGAGCTGGTTGAGACATAAGGCTGGACACTTCAGGCTGATAGCATTGGTGAGTTTAGGTGAGCAAATGCACACCCTTTGAAGTCATACTGTATGGTACCTATTCCATGGGTCCCAACTCTTCAGGTTCAAGGGATTCTTCCTCCAGCTAAAACATGCATGTGAAACCCACAGTATGGTCCACCGTGTTATGGGGAAATGATTTAAAATGCATCTCAGTTTTCGTATCCTGGTCCTCGGGTTCACCATTCCAGATGATTTACTAACAGTCTCCCTGCTTGGAGAGTCAGTGCCTTTAACCTCCTGTTTGGCACAGCTTGCAATTTCTGTGCAAGATGAACAGGAATAGGGAGAACCAATGAGAGACTAGCTGTAGGTGTCTGCACGGGCAAATGTAACGCTCATTTCCCACCAGGAAGAGGAATTTACCAAAGGCTCAGCATGCCCTGCCCGAAACAGATTAGGGCCTGAAGCAATCCTGCGGTTTTGGGCCCAGTTCACAAGAAAGCGAGTTGAAGAAAGGAGCTCAGGGACACTGTAATTCACAAACCTGCAGAGTTATAAATGACAGCTATCCTCCAAAAATATATTGAAGTAAGCCTGCGAAGGGGACTTGAAAGCGGGGCAGAATTTCAGGAAAACGATTGCAGGGGGTAGACTGGAATTGCCCTGAAAGCATAGGAAAAGAGGCAGAACGTCGACAATGATGCACTTGGCCAAAAAGGGCGTATGCGTTTTTTCCTGAATATATTCAGGAAAAAACGCATACGCCCTTTTTGGCCAACCAAGCAAACCTGTAAAGGAAATCTGCACTACAATGAAGTCGCACTGCCCCCCGGGCAAGAGGGCCATCTGAAAAAAGTGTAAAATCCAGAAAGGTAGGACAGGATATGGAGAACAGGGAGCCTTGTTATGCTGATTGGCAGGATGTAAATTGCCAGCAGCCAGCCTGGAGAAGTGTATGGTGTTTCCTGAAACACATAAGAAACAAAGCAACACAGTCTATGGCACTTCCACTTATGGTCCTATAGCTTACGGAAATTAAAATCAAAAACAGACAGCCACCCCAATATTTGGGACGGCTGTGTTCACAAGAAGCTCGTCTACAGTAACAGGTAAATATCCCAGAAAGCAAAATATGGATAAAGAAGTTGTGGCACGTACGTACAATGCAATATCACTCAGCAATGAAATCTGTGTCATCAGGCCCGTAGTGGCATAGTGAGTGGATGCAGGTACGGTGATTCTACGTGAACTACGTCACACAGAAAAAGAAACATCATAAGATATCACTAATACACGGAATGTAAACTTGACTACACATGAACTGAAATACAAAACAGAACAGGGTCTCAAATTTAGAAAACCAACTAGTGCTTGCTTATGGGGAAAGGTGCGTTGGGGTGCTTCATAAAACCAGAGACTGAAATTAGCACAGATAACTTTCCATAAGCCAAATATGTAATAGACAAGACCTACTCCTTGCTCAACGAAATGGACCCAACACCACATATTCAACGCCTAGGAATATACCTGACTAGGAAGAATCTTAAAACCCATGGATATATATGTCTCCATAAGAGAATCAAGCGTGTGTACAGCGGCATAAACGCAGCAGTGAAAATCCGATAAATCCCATTATCAAAATAAATTTCAAAAAAAAATCATAAAGACAGTGAAATAGAGAGCAATTCTTAAATAATTCACTCAGGGCATGTGATGCAACCGGGATTTAACACATCTACACCCAGAGCTGGTTGAGACATAAGGCTGGACACTTCAGGCTGATAGCATTGGTGAGTTTCGGTGAGCAAATGCAGACCCTTTGAAGTCATACTGCATGGTACCCATTCCATGGGTCCCAACTCTCCAGGTTCAAGGGATTCTTCCTCCAGCTAAAACATGCATGGGAAACCAAGAGTATCGTCCACCATGTGATTGGGAAATGATTTAAAATGCATCTCAGTTTTCGTATCCTGGTCCTCGGGTTCACCATTCCAGATGCTTTACTAACACTCTCCCCGCTTGGAGAGTCAGTGCCTTTAACCTCCTCTTTGGCACAGCTTGCAATTTCTGTGCAAAATGAACAGGAATAGGGAGAACCAATGAGAGACTAGCTGTAGGTGTCTGCACGGGCAAATGTAACGCTCATTGCCCACCAGGAAGAGGAATTAAACAAAGGCTCAGTGTGCCCTGCTGGAAACAGATTAGGGCCTGAAGCAATCCTGCGGTTTTGTGCCCAGCTCACAAGAAAGCGAGTTGAAGAAAGGAGCTCAGGGGCACTGTAATTCACAAACCTGCAGAGTTATAAATGACAGCTTTCCTCCAAAAATATATTGAAGTAAGCCTGCGAAGGGGACTTGAAAGCGGGGCAGAATTTCAGGAAAACGATTGCAGGGGGTAGACTGGAATTGCCCTGAAAGCATAGGAAAAGAGGCAGAACGTCGACAATGATGCACTTGGCCAAAAAGGGCGTATGCGTTTTTTCCTGAATATATTCAGGAAAAAACGCATACGCCCTTTTTGGCCAACCAAGCAAGCCTGTAAATGAAATCTGCACTACAATGAAGTCTCACTGCCCCCCTGGCAAAAGGGCCATCTGAAAAAAGTGTAAAATCCAGAAAGGTAGGACAGGATATGGAGAACAGGGAGCCTTGTTATGCTGATTGGCAGGATGTAAATTGCCAGCAGCCACCCTGGAGAAGTGTATGGTGTTTCCTGAAACACGAAAGAAACAAAGCAACACAGCCTATGGCACTTCCACTTATGGTCCTATAGCTTACGGAAATTAAAATCAAAAACAGACAGCCACCCCAATATTTGAGACGGCTGTGTTCACAAGAAGCTCGTCTACAGTATCAGGTAAATATCCCAGAAAGCAAAAAATGGATAAAGAACTTGTGGCACGTACGTACAATGCAATATCACTCAGCAATGAAATCTGTGTCATCAGGCCCATAGCGGCATAGTGAGTGGATGCAGGTACGGTGATTCTACGTGAACTACGTCACACAGAAAAAGAAACATCATAAGATATCACGAATACACGGAATGTAAACTTGACTACACATGAACTGAATTACAAAATAGAAAAGGGTCTCAAATTTAGAAAACCAACTAGTGCTTGCTTATGGGGAAAGGTGCCTTGGGGTGCTGCATAAAACCAGAGACTGAAATTAGCACAGATAACTTTCCATAAGCCCAATATGTAATAGACAAGACCTACTCCTTGCTCAACGAAATGGACCCAACACCACATATTCAACGCCTAGGAATATACCTGACTAGGAAGAATCTTAAAACCCATGGATATATATGTCTCCGTAAGAGAATCAAGGGTGTGTACAGCGGCCGAAAGGCAGCAGTGAAAATCCGATAAATCCCATTATCAAAATAAATTTCGAAAACAAAACACAAAGACAGTGAAATAGAGAGCAATTCTTAAATAATTCACTCAGGGCATGTGATGCAACCGGGATTGACCACATCTACACCCAGAGCTGGTTGAGACATAAGGCTGGACACTTCAGGCTGATAGCATTGGTGAGTTTAGGTGAGCAAATGCACACCCTTTGAAGTCATACTGTATGGTACCTATTCCATGGGTCCCAACTCTTCAGGTTCAAGGGATTCTTCCTCCAGCTAAAACATGCATGTGAAACCCACAGTATGGTCCACCGTGTTATGGGGAAATGATTTAAAATGCATCTCAGTTTTCGTATCCTGGTCCTCGGGTTCACCATTCCAGATGATTTACTAACAGTCTCCCTGCTTGGAGAGTCAGTGCCTTTAACCTCCTGTTTGGCACAGCTTGCAATTTCTGTGCAAGATGAACAGGAATAGGGAGAACCAATGAGAGACTAGCTGTAGGTGTCTGCACGGGCAAATGTAACGCTCATTTCCCACCAGGAAGAGGAATTTACCAAAGGCTCAGCATGCCCTGCCCGAAACAGATTAGGGCCTGAAGCAATCCTGCGGTTTTGTGCCCAGTTCACAAGAAAGCGAGTTGAAGAAAGGAGCTCAGGGACACTGTAATTCACAAACCTGCAGAGTTATAAATGACAGCTATCCTCCAAAAATATATTGAAGTAAGCCTGCGAAGGGGACTTGAAAGCGGGGCAGAATTTCAGGAAAACGATTGCAGGGGGTAGACTGGAATTGCCCTGAAAGCATAGGAAAAGAGGCAGAACGTCGACAATGATGCACTTGGCCAAAAAGGGCGTATGCGTTTTTTCCTGAATATATTCAGGAAAAAACGCATACGCCCTTTTTGGCCAACCAAGCAAACCTGTAAAGGAAATCTGCACTACAATGAAGTCTCACTGCCCCCCGGGCAAGAGGGCCATCTGAAAAAAGTGTAAAATCCAGAAAGGTAGGACAGGATATGGAGAACAGGGAGCCTTGTTATGCTGATTGGCAGGATGTAAATTGCCAGCAGCCAGCCTGGAGAAGTGTATGGTGTTTCCTGAAACACATAAGAAACAAAGCAACACAGTCTATGGCACTTCCACTTATGGTCCTATAGCTTACGGAAATTAAAATCAAAAACAGACAGCCACCCCAATATTTGGGACGGCTGTGTTCACAAGAAGCTCGTCTACAGTAACAGGTAAATATCCCAGAAAGCAAAATATGGATAAAGAAGTTGTGGCACGTACGTACAATGCAATATCACTCAGCAATGAAATCTGTGTCATCAGGCCCGTAGTGGCATAGTGAGTGGATGCAGGTACGGTGATTCTACGTGAACTACGTCACACAGAAAAAGAAACATCATAAGATATCACTAATACACGGAATGTAAACTTGACTACACATGAACTGAAATACAAAACAGAACAGGGTCTCAAATTTAGAAAACCAACTAGTGCTTGCTTATGGGGAAAGGTGCGTTGGGGTGCTTCATAAAACCAGAGACTGAAATTAGCACAGATAACTTTCCATAAGCCAAATATGTAATAGACAAGACCTACTCCTTGCTCAACGAAATGGACCCAACACCACATATTCAACGCCTAGGAATATACCTGACTAGGAAGAATCTTAAAACCCATGGATATATATGTCTCCATAAGAGAATCAAGCGTGTGTACAGCGGCATAAACGCAGCAGTGAAAATCCGATAAATCCCATTATCAAAATAAATTTCAAAAAAAAATCATAAAGACAGTGAAATAGAGAGCAATTCTTAAATAATTCACTCAGGGCATGTGATGCAACCGGGATTTAACACATCTACACCCAGAGCTGGTTGAGACATAAGGCTGGACACTTCAGGCTGATAGCATTGGTGAGTTTCGGTGAGCAAATGCAGACCCTTTGAAGTCATACTGCATGGTACCCATTCCATGGGTCCCAACTCTCCAGGTTCAAGGGATTCTTCCTCCAGCTAAAACATGCATGGGAAACCAAGAGTATCGTCCACCATGTGATTGGGAAATGATTTAAAATGCATCTCAGTTTTCGTATCCTGGTCCTCGGGTTCACCATTCCAGATGCTTTACTAACACTCTCCCCGCTTGGAGAGTCAGTGCCTTTAACCTCCTCTTTGGCACAGCTTGCAATTTCTGTGCAAAATGAACAGGAATAGGGAGAACCAATGAGAGACTAGCTGTAGGTGTCTGCACGGGCAAATGTAACGCTCATTGCCCACCAGGAAGAGGAATTAAACAAAGGCTCAGTGTGCCCTGCTGGAAAGAGATTAGGGCCTGAAGCAATCCTGCGGTTTTGTGCCCAGCTCACAAGAAAGCGAGTTGAAGAAAGGAGCTCAGGGGCACTGTAATTCACAAACCTGCAGAGTTATAAATGACAGCTTTCCTCCAAAAATATATTGAAGTAAGCCTGCGAAGGGGACTTGAAAGCGGGGCAGAATTTCAGGAAAACGATTGCAGGGGGTAGACTGGAATTGCCCTGAAAGCATAGGAAAAGAGGCAGAACGTCGACAATGATGCACTTGGCCAAAAAGGGCGTATGCGTTTTTTCCTGAATATATTCAGGAAAAAACGCATACGCCCTTTTTGGCCAACCAAGCAAGCCTGTAAATGAAATCTGCACTACAATGAAGTCTCACTGCCCCCCTGGCAAAAGGGCCATCTGAAAAAAGTGTAAAATCCAGAAAGGTAGGACAGGATATGGAGAACAGGGAGCCTTGTTATGCTGATTGGCAGGATGTAAATTGCCAGCAGCCACCCTGGAGAAGTGTATGGTGTTTCCTGAAACACGAAAGAAACAAAGCAACACAGCCTATGGCACTTCCACTTATGGTCCTATAGCTTACGGAAATTAAAATCAAAAACAGACAGCCACCCCAATATTTGAGACGGCTGTGTTCACAAGAAGCTCGTCTACAGTATCAGGTAAATATCCCAGAAAGCAAAAAATGGATAAAGAACTTGTGGCACGTACGTACAATGCAATATCACTCAGCAATGAAATCTGTGTCATCAGGCCCATAGCGGCATAGTGAGTGGATGCAGGTACGGTGATTCTACGTGAACTACGTCACACAGAAAAAGAAACATCATAAGATATCACTAATACACGGAATGTAAACTTGACTACACATGAACTGAATTACAAAACAGAACAGGGCCTCAAATTTAGAAAACCAACTAGTGCTTGCTTATGGGGAAAGGTGCCTTGGGGTGCTGCATAAAACCAGAGACTGAAATTAGCACAGATAACTTTCCATAAGCCCAATATGTAATAGACAAGACCTACTCCTTGCTCGACGAAATGGACCCAACACCACATATTCAACGCCTAGGAATATACCTGACTAGGAAGAATCTTAAAACCCATGGATATATATGTCTCCGTAAGAGAATCAAGGGTGTGTACAGCGGCCGAAAGGCAGCAGTGAAAATCCGATAAATCCCATTATCAAAATAAATTTCGAAAACAAAACACAAAGACAGTGAAATAGAGAGCAATTCTTAAATAATTCACTCAGGGCATGTGATGCAACCGGGATTGACCACATCTACACCCAGAGCTGGTTGAGACATAAGGCTGGAAACTTCAGGCTGATAGCATTGGTGAGTTTAGGTGAGCAAATGCACACCCTTTGAAGTCATACTGTATGGTACCTATTCCATGGGTCCCAACTCTTCAGGTTCAAGGGATTCTTCCTCCAGCTAAAACATGCATGTGAAACCCACAGTATGGTCCACCGTGTTATGGGGAAATGATTTAAAATGCATCTCAGTTTTCGTATCCTGGTCCTCGGGATCACCATTCCAGATGATTTACTAACAGTCTCCCTGCTTGGAGAGTCAGTGCCTTTAACCTCCTGTTTGGCACAGCTTGCAATTTCTGTGCAAGATGAACAGGAATAGGGAGAACCAATGAGAGACTAGCTGTAGGTGTCTGCACGGGCAAATGTAACGCTCAATTCCCACCAGGAAGAGGAATTTACCAAAGGCTCAGCATGCCCTGCCCGAAACAGATTAGGGCCTGAAGCAATCCTGCGGTTTTGTGCCCAGTTCACAAGAAAGCGAGTTGAAGAAAGGAGCTCAGGGGCACTGTAATTCACAAACCTGCAGAGTTATAAATGACAGCTATCCTCCAAAAATATATTGAAGTAAGCCTGCGAAGGGGCCTTGAAAGCGGGGCAGAATTTCAGGAAAACGATTGCAGGGGGTAGACTGGAATTGCCCTGAAAGCATAGGAAAAGAGGCACAACGTCGACAATGATGCACTTGGCCAAAAAGGGCGTATGCGTTTTTTCCTGAATATATTCAGGAAAAAACGCATACGCCCTTTTTGGCCAACCAAGCAAGCCTGTAAAGGAAATCTGCACTACAATGAAGTCTCACTGCCCCCCGGGCAAGAGGGCCATCTGAAAAAAGTGTAAAATCCAGAAAGGTAGGACAGGATATGGAGAACAGGGAGCCTTGTTATGCTGATTGGCAGGATGTAAATTGCCAGCAGCCACCCTGGAGAAGTGTATGGTGTTTCCTGAAACACATAAGAAACAAAGCAACACAGTCTATGGCACTTCCACTTATGGTCCTATAGCTTACGGAAATTAAAATCAAAAACAGACAGCCACCCCAATATTTGGGACGGCTGTGTTCACAAGAAGCTCGTCTACAGTAACAGGTAAATATCCCAGAAAGCAAAATATGGATAAAGAAGTTGTGGCACGTACGTACAATGCAATATCACTCAGCAATGAAATCTGTGTCATCAGGCCCGTAGCGGCATAGTGAGTGGATGCAGGTACGGTGATTCTACGTGAACTACGTCACACAGAAAAAGAAACATCATAAGATATCACTAATACACGGAATGTAAACTTGACTACACATGAACTGAATTACAAAACAGAACAGGGTCTCAAATTTAGAAAACCAACTAGTGCTTGCTTATGGGGAAAGGTGCGTTGGGGTGCTTCATAAAACCAGAGACTGAAATTAGCACAGATAACTTTCCATAAGCCAAATATGTAATAGACAAGACCTACTCCTTGCTCAACGAAATGGACCCAACACCACATATTCAACGCCTAGGAATATACCTGACTAGGAAGAATCTTAAAACCCATGGATATATATGTCTCCGTAAGAGAATCAAGCGTGTGTACAGCGGCATAAACGCAGCAGTGAAAATCATATAAATCCCATTATCAAAATAAATTTCAAAAAAAAATCATAAAGACAGTGAAATAGAGAGCAATTCTTAAACAATTCACTCAGGGCATGTGATGCAACCGGGATTTAACACATCTACACCCAGAGCTGGTTGAGACATAAGGCTGGACACTTCAGGCTGATAGCATTGGTGAGTTTCGGTGAGCAAATGCAGACCCTTTGAAGTCATACTGCATGGTACCCATTCCATGGGTCCCAACTCTCCAGGTTCAAGGGATTCTTCCTCCAGCTAAATCATGCATGGGAAACCAAGAGTATCGTCCACCATGTGATTGGGAAATGATTTAAAATGCATCTCAGTTTTCGTATCCTGGTCCTCGGGTTCACCATTCCAGATGCTTTACTAACACTCTCCCCGCTTGGAGAGTCAGTGCCTTTAACCTCCTCTTTGGCACAGCTTGCAATTTCTGTGCAAAATGAACAGGAATAGGGAGAACCAATGAGAGACTAGCTGTAGGTGTCTGCACAGGCAAATGTAACGCTCATTGCCCACCAGGAAGAGGAATTAAACAAAGGCTCAGTGTGCCCTGCTGGAAACAGATTAGGGCCTGAAGCAATCCTGCGGTTTTGTGCCCAGCTCACAAGAAAGCGAGTTGAAGAAAGGAGCTCAGGGGCACTGTAATTCACAAACCTGCAGAGTTATAAATGACAGCTTTCCTCCAAAAATATATTGAAGTAAGCCTGCGAAGGGGACTTGAAAGCGGGGCAGAATTTCAGGAAAACGATTGCAGGGGGTAGACTGGAATTGCCCTGAAAGCATAGGAAAAGAGGCAGAACGTCGACAATGATGCACTTGGCCAAAAAGGGCGTATGCGTTGTTTCCTGAATATATTCAGGAAAAAACGCATACGCCCTTTTTGGCCAACCAAGCAAGCCTGTAAATGAAATCTGCACTACAATGAAGCCTCACTGCCCCCCTGGCAAAAGGGCCATCTGAAAAAAGTGTAAAATCCAGAAAGGTAGGACAGGATATGGAGAACAGGGAGCCTTGTTATGCTGATTGGCAGGATGTAAATTGCCAGCAGCCACCCTGGAGAAGTGTATGGTGTTTCCTGAAACACGAAAGAAACAAAGCAACACAGCCTATGGCACTTCCACTTATGGTCCTATAGCTTACGGAAATTAAAATCAGAAACAGACAGCCACCCCAATATTTGAGACGGCTGTGTTCACAAGAAGCTCGTCTACAGTATCAGGTAAATATCCCAGAAAGCAAAAAATGGATAAAGAACTTGTGGCACGTACGTACAATGCAATATCACTCAGCAATGAAATCTGTGTCATCAGGCCCATAGCGGCATAGTGAGTGGATGCAGGTACGGTGATTCTACGTGAACTACGTCACACAGAAAAAGAAACATCATAAGATATCACGAATACACGGAATGTAAACTTGACTACACATGAACTGAATTACAAAACAGAACAGGGCCTCAAATTTAGAAAACCAACTAGTGCTTGCTTATGGGGAAAGGTGCCTTGGGGTGCTGCATAAAACCAGAGACTGAAATTAGCACAGATAACTTTCCATAAGCCCAATATGTAATAGACAAGACCTACTCCTTGCTCAACGAAATGGACCCAACACCACATATTCAACGCCTAGGAATATACCTGACTAGGAAGAATCTTAAAACCCATGGATATATATGTCTCCGTAAGAGAATCAAGGGTGTGTACAGCGGCCGAAAGGCAGCAGTGAAAATCCGATAAATCCCATTATCAAAATAAATTTCGAAAACAAAACACAAAGACAGTGAAATAGAGAGCAATTCTTAAATAATTCACTCAGGGCATGTGATGCAACCGGGATTGACCACATCTACACCCAGAGCTGGTTGAGACATAAGGCTGGACACTTCAGGCTGATAGCATTGGTGAGTTTAGGTGAGCAAATGCACACCCTTTGAAGTCATACTGTATGGTACCTATTCCATGGGTCCCAACTCTTCAGGTTCAAGGGATTCTTCCTCCAGCTAAAACATGCATGTGAAACCCACAGTATGGTCCACCGTGTTATGGGGAAATGATTTAAAATGCATCTCAGTTTTCGTATCCTGGTCCTCGGGTTCACCATTCCAGATGATTTACTAACAGTCTCCCTGCTTGGAGAGTCAGTGCCTTTAACCTCCTGTTTGGCACAGCTTGCAATTTCTGTGCAAGATGAACAGGAATAGGGAGAACCAATGAGAGACTAGCTGTAGGTGTCTGCACGGGCAAATGTAACGCTCATTTCCCACCAGGAAGAGGAATTTACCAAAGGCTCAGCATGCCCTGCCCGAAACAGATTAGGGCCTGAAGCAATCCTGCGGTTTTGTGCCCAGTTCACAAGAAAGCGAGTTGAAGAAAGGAGCTCAGGGGCACTGTAATTCACAAACCTGCAGAGTTATAAATGACAGCTATCCTCCAAAAATATATTGAAGTAAGCCTGCGAAGGGGACTTGAAAGCGGGGCAGAATTTCAGGAAAACGATTGCAGGGGGTAGACTGGAATTGCCCTGAAAGCATAGGAAAAGAGGCAGAACGTCGACAATGATGCACTTGGCCAAAAAGGGCGTATGCGTTTTTTCCTGAATATATTCAGGAAAAAACGCATACGCCCTTTTTGGCCAACCAAGCAAGCCTGTAAAGGAAATCTGCACTACAATGAAGTCTCACTGCCCCCCGGGCAAGAGGGCCATCTGAAAAAAGTGTAAAATCCAGAAAGGTAGGACAGGATATGGAGAACAGGGAGCCTTGTTATGCTGATTGGCAGGATGTAAATTGCCAGCAGCCAGCCTGGAGAAGTGTATGGTGTTTCCTGAAACACATAAGAAACAAAGCAACACAGTCTATGGCACTTCCACTTATGGTCCTATAGCTTACGGAAATTAAAATCAAAAACAGACAGCCACCCCAATATTTGGGACGGCTGTGTTCACAAGAAGCTCGTCTACAGTAACAGGTAAATATCCCAGAAAGCAAAATATGGATAAAGAAGTTGTGGCACGTACGTCCAATGCAATATCACTCAGCAATGAAATCTGTGTCATCAGGCCCGTAGCGGCATAGTGAGTGGATGCAGGTACGGTGATTCTACGTGAACTACGTCACACAGAAAAAGAAACATCATAAGATATCACTAATACACGGAATGTAAACTTGACTACACATGAACTGAATTACAAAATAGAAAAGGGTCTCAAATTTAGAAAACCAACTAGTGCTTGCTTATGGGGAAAGGTGCGTTGGGGTGCTTCATAAAACCAGAGACTGAAATTAGCACAGATAACTTTCCATAAGCCAAATATGTAATAGACAAGACCTACTCCTTGCTCAACGAAATGGACCCAACACCACATATTCAACGCCTAGGAATATACCTGACTAGGAAGAATCTTAAAACCCATGGATATATATGTCTCTGTAAGAGAATCAAGCGTGTGTACAGCGGCATAAACGCAGCAGTGAAAATCCGATAAATCCCATTATCAAAATAAATTTCAAAAAAAAATCATAAAGACAGTGAAATAGAGAGCAATTCTTAAATAATTCACTCAGGGCATGTGATGCAACCGGGATTTAACACATCTACACCCAGAGCTGGTTGAGACATAAGGCTGGACACTTCAGGCTGATAGCATTGGTGAGTTTCGGTGAGCAAATGCAGACCCTTTGAAGTCATACTGCATGGTACCCATTCCATGGGTCCCAACTCTCCAGGTTCAAGGGATTCTTCCTCCAGCTAAAACATGCATGGGAAACCAAGAGTATCGTCCACCATGTGATTGGGAAATGATTTAAAATGCATCTCAGTTTTCGTATCCTGGTCCTCGGGTTCACCATTCCAGATGCTTTACTAACACTCTCCCCGCTTGGAGAGTCAGTGCCTTTAACCTCCTCTTTGGCACAGCTTGCAATTTCTGTGCAAAATGAACAGGAATAGGGAGAACCAATGAGAGACTAGCTGTAGGTGTCTGCACGGGCAAATGTAACGCTCATTGCCCACCAGGAAGAGGAATTAAACAAAGGCTCAGTGTGCCCTGCTGGAAAGAGATTAGGGCCTGAAGCAATCCTGCGGTTTTGTGCCCAGCTCACAAGAAAGCGAGTTGAAGAAAGGAGCTCAGGGGCACTGTAATTCACAAACCTGCAGAGTTATAAATGACAGCTTTCCTCCAAAAATATATTGAAGTAAGCCTGCGAAGGGGACTTGAATGCGGGGCAGAATTTCAGGAAAACGATTGCAGGGGGTAGACTGGAATTGCCCTGAAAGCATAGGAAAAGAGGCAGAACGTCGACAATGATGCACTTGGCCAAAAAGGGCGTATGCGTTTTTTCCTGAATATATTCAGGAAAAAACGCATACGCCCTTTTTGGCCAACCAAGCAAGCCTGTAAATGAAATCTGCACTACAATGAAGTCTCACTGCCCCCCTGGCAAAAGGGCCATCTGAAAAAAGTGTAAAATCCAGAAAGGTAGGACAGGATATGGAGAACAGGGAGCCTTGTTATGCTGATTGGCAGGATGTAAATTGCCAGCAGCCACCCTGGAGAAGTGTATGGTGTTTCCTGAAACACGAAAGAAACAAAGCAACACAGCCTATGGCACTTCCACTTATGGTCCTATAGCTTACGGAAATTAAAATCAAAAACAGACAGCCACCCCAATATTTGAGACGGCTGTGTTCACAAGAAGCTCGTCTACAGTATCAGGTAAATATCCCAGAAAGCAAAAAATGGATAAAGAACTTGTGGCACGTACGTACAATGCAATATCACTCAGCAATGAAATCTGTGTCATCAGGCCCATAGCGGCATAGTGAGTGGATGCAGGTACGGTGATTCTACGTGAACTACGTCACACAGAAAAAGAAACATCATAAGATATCACGAATACACGGAATGTAAACTTGACTACACATGAACTGAATTACAAAATAGAAAAGGGTCTCAAATTTAGAAAACCAACTAGTGCTTGCTTATGGGGAAAGGTGCCTTGGGGTGCTGCATAAAACCAGAGACTGAAATTAGCACAGATAACTTTCCATAAGCCCAATATGTAATAGACAAGACCTACTCCTTGCTCAACGAAATGGACCCAACACCACATATTCAACGCCTAGGAATATACCTGACTAGGAAGAATCTTAAAACCCATGGATATATATGTCTCCGTAAGAGAATCAAGGGTGTGTACAGCGGCCGAAAGGCAGCAGTGAAAATCCGATAAATCCCATTATCAAAATAAATTTCGAAAACAAAACACAAAGACAGTGAAATAGAGAGCAATTCTTAAATAATTCACTCAGGGCATGTGATGCAACCGGGATTGACCACATCTACACCCAGAGCTGGTTGAGACATAAGGCTGGACACTTCAGGCTGATAGCATTGGTGAGTTTAGGTGAGCAAATGCACACCCTTTGAAGTCATACTGTATGGTACCTATTCCATGGGTCCCAACTCTTCAGGTTCAAGGGATTCTTCCTCCAGCTAAAACATGCATGTGAAACCCACAGTATGGTCCACCGTGTTATGGGGAAATGATTTAAAATGCATCTCAGTTTTCGTATCCTGGTCCTCGGGTTCACCATTCCAGATGATTTACTAACAGTCTCCCTGCTTGGAGAGTCAGTGCCTTTAACCTCCTGTTTGGCACAGCTTGCAATTTCTGTGCAAGATGAACAGGAATAGGGAGAACCAATGAGAGACTAGCTGTAGGTGTCTGCACGGGCAAATGTAACGCTCATTTCCCACCAGGAAGAGGAATTTACCAAAGGCTCAGCATGCCCTGCCCGAAACAGATTAGGGCCTGAAGCAATCCTGCGGTTTTGTGCCCAGTTCACAAGAAAGCGAGTTGAAGAAAGGAGCTCAGGGGCACTGTAATTCACAAACCTGCAGAGTTATAAATGACAGCTATCCTCCAAAAATATATTGAAGTAAGCCTGCGAAGGGGACTTGAAAGCGGGGCAGAATTTCAGGAAAACGATTGCAGGGGGTAGACTGGAATTGCCCTGAAAGCATAGGAAAAGAGGCAGAACGTCGACAATGATGCACTTGGCCAAAAAGGGCGTATGCGTTTTTTCCTGAATATATTCCGGAAAAAACGCATACGCCCTTTTTGGCCAACCAAGCAAGCCTGTAAATGAAATCTGCACTACAATGAAGTCTCACTGCCCCCCGGGCAAGAGGGCCATCTGAAAAAAGTGTAAAATCCAGAAAGGTAGGACAGGATATGGAGAACAGGGAGCCTTGTTATGCTGATTGGCAGGATGTAAATTGCCAGCAGCCAGCCTGGAGAAGTGTATGGTGTTTCCTGAAACACATAAGAAACAAAGCAACACAGTCTATGGCACTTCCACTTATGGTCCTATAGCTTACGGAAATTAAAATCAAAAACAGACAGCCACCCCAATATTTGGGACGGCTGTGTTCACAAGAAGCTCGTCTACAGTAACAGGTAAATATCCCAGAAAGCAAAATATGGATAAAGAAGTTGTGGCACGTACGTACAATGCAATATCACTCAGCAATGAAATCTGTGTCATCAGGCCCGTAGCGGCATAGTGAGTGGATGCAGGTACGGTGATTCTACGTGAACTACGTCACACAGAAAAAGAAACATCATAAGATATCACTAATACACGGAATGTAAACTTGACTACACATGAACTGAATTACAAAACAGAACAGGGTCTCAAATTTAGAAAACCAACTAGTGCTTGCTTATGGGGAAAGGTGCGTTGGGGTGCTTCATAAAACCAGAGACTGAAATTAGCACAGATAACTTTCCATAAGCCAAATATGTAATAGACAAGACCTACTCCTTGCTCAACGAAATGGACCCAACACCACATATTCAACGCCTAGGAATATACCTGACTAGGAAGAATCTTAAAACCCATGGATATATATGTTTCCGTAAGAGAATCAAGCGTGTGTACAGCGGCATAAACGCAGCAGTGAAAATCCGATAAATCCCATTATCAAAATAAATTTCAAAAAAAAATCATAAAGACAGTGAAATAGAGAGCAATTCTTAAATAATTCACTCAGGGCATGTGATGCAACCGGGATTTAACACATCTACACCCAGAGCTGGTTGAGACATAAGGCTGGACACTTCAGGCTGATAGCATTGGTGAGTTTCGGTGAGCAAATGCAGACCCTTTGAAGTCATACTGCATGGTACCCATTCCATGGGTCCCAACTCTCCAGGTTCAAGGGATTCTTCCTCCAGCTAAAACATGCATGGGAAACCAAGAGTATCGTCCACCATGTGATTGGGAAATGATTTAAAATGCATCTCAGTTTTCGTATCCTGGTCCTCGGGTTCACCATTCCAGATGCTTTACTAACACTCTCCCCGCTTGGAGAGTCAGTGCCTTTAACCTCCTCTTTGGCACAGCTTGCAATTTCTGTGCAAAATGAACAGGAATAGGGAGAACCAATGAGAGACTAGCTGTAGGTGTCTGCACGGGCAAATGTAACGCTCATTGCCCACCAGGAAGAGGAATTAAACAAAGGCTCAGTGTGCCCTGCTGGAAACAGATTAGGGCCTGAAGCAATCCTGTGGTTTTGTGCCCAGCTCACAAGAAAGCGAGTTGAAGAAAGGAGCTCAGGGGCACTGTAATTCACAAACCTGCAGAGTTATAAATGACAGCTTTCCTCCAAAAATATATTGAAGTAAGCCTGCGAAGGGGACTTGAAAGCGGGGCAGAATTTCAGGAAAACGATTGCAGGGGGTAGACTGGAATTGCCCTGAAAGCATAGGAAAAGAGGCAGAACGTCGACAATGATGCACTTGGCCAAAAAGGGCGTATGCGTTTTTTCCTGAATATATTCAGGAAAAAACGCATACGCCCTTTTTGGCCAACCAAGCAAGCCTGTAAAGGAAATCTGCACTACAATGAAGTCTCACTGCCCCCCTGGCAAAAGGGCCATCTGAAAAAAGTGTAAAATCCAGAAAGGTAGGACAGGATATGGAGAACAGGGAGCCTTGTTATGCTGATTGGCAGGATGTAAATTGCCAGCAGCCACCCTGGAGAAGTGTATGGTGTTTCCTGAAACACGAAAGAAACAAAGCAACACAGCCTATGGCACTTCCACTTATGGTCCTATAGCTTACGGAAATTAAAATCAAAAACAGACAGCCACCCCAATATTTGAGACGGCTGTGTTCACAAGAAGCTCGTCTACAGTATCAGGTAAATATCCCAGAAAGCAAAAAATGGATAAAGAACTTGTGGCACGTACGTACAATGCAATATCACTCAGCAATGAAATCTGTGTCATCAGGCCCATAGCGGCATAGTGAGTGGATGCAGGTACGGTGATTCTACGTGAACTACGTCACACAGAAAAAGAAACATCATAAGATATCACGAATACACGGAATGTAAACTTGACTACACATGAACTGAATTACAAAATAGAAAAGGGTCTCAAATTTAGAAAACCAACTAGTGCTTGCTTATGGGGAAAGGTGCCTTGGGGTGCTGCATAAAACCAGAGACTGAAATTAGCACAGATAACTTTCCATAAGCCCAATATGTAATAGACAAGACCTACTCCTTGCTCAACGAAATGGACCCAACACCACATATTCAACGCCTAGGAATATACCTGACTAGGAAGAATCTTAAAACCCATGGATATATATGTCTCCGTAAGAGAATCAAGGGTGTGTACAGCGGCCGAAAGGCAGCAGTGAAAATCCGATAAATACCATTATCAAAATAAATTTCGAAAACAAAACACAAAGACAGTGAAATAGAGAGCAATTCTTAAATAATTCACTCAGGGCATGTGATGCAACCGGGATTGACCACATCTACACCCAGAGCTGGTTGAGACATAAGGCTGGACACTTCAGGCTGATAGCATTGGTGAGTTTCGGTGAGCAAATGCACACCCTTTGAAGTCATACTGTATGGTACCTATTCCATGGGTCCCAACTCTTCAGGTTCAAGGGATTCTTCCTCCAGCTAAAACATGCATGTGAAACCCACAGTATGGTCCACCGTGTTATGGGGAAATGATTTAAAATGCATCTCAGTTTTCGTATCCTGGTCCTCGGGTTCACCATTCCAGATGATTTACTAACAGTCTCCCTGCTTGGAGAGTCAGTGCCTTTAACCTCCTGTTTGGCACAGCTTGCAATTTCTGTGCAAGATGAACAGGAATAGGGAGAACCAATGAGAGACTAGCTGTAGGTGTCTGCACGGGCAAATGTAACGCTCATTTCCCACCAGGAAGAGGAATTTACCAAAGGCTCAGCATGCCCTGCCCGAAACAGATTAGGGTCTGAAGCAATCCTGCGGTTTTGTGCCCAGTTCACAAGAAAGCGAGTTGAAGAAAGGAGCTCAGGGGCACTGTAATTCACAAACCTGCAGAGTTATAAATGACAGCTATCCTCCAAAAATATATTGAAGTAAGCCTGCGAAGGGGACTTGAAAGCGGGGCAGAATTTCAGGAAAACGATTGCAGGGGGTAGACTGGAATTGCCCTGAAAGCATAGGAAAAGAGGCAGAACGTCGACAATGATGCACTTGGCCAAAAAGGGCGTATGCGTTTTTTCCTGAATATATTCCGGAAAAAACGCATACGCCCTTTTTGGCCAACCAAGCAAGCCTGTAAAGGAAATCTGCACTACAATGAAGTCTCACTGCCCCCCGGGCAAGAGGGCCATCTGAAAAAAGTGTAAAATCCAGAAAGGTAGGACAGGATATGGAGAACAGGGAGCCTTGTTATGCTGATTGGCAGGATGTAAATTGCCAGCAGCCAGCCTGGAGAAGTGTATGGTGTTTCCTGAAACACATAAGAAACAAAGCAACACAGTCTATGGCACTTCCACTTATGGTCCTATAGCTTACGGAAATTAAAATCAAAAACAGACAGCCACCCCAATATTTGGGACGGCTGTGTTCACAAGAAGCTCGTCTACAGTAACAGGTAAATATCCCAGAAAGCAAAATATGGATAAAGAAGTTGTGGCACGTACGTACAATGCAATATCACTCAGCAATGAAATCTGTGTCATCAGGCCCATAGCGGCATAGTGAGTGGATGCAGGTACGGTGATTCTACGTGAACTACGTCACACAGGAAAAGAAACATCATAAGATATCACTAATACACGGAATATAAACTTGACTACACATGAACTGAATTACAAAACAGAACAGGGTCTCAAATTTAGAAAACCAACTAGTGCTTGCTTATGGGGAAAGGTGCGTTGGGGTGCTTCATAAAACCAGAGACTGAAATTAGCACAGATAACTTTCCATAAGCCAAATATGTAATAGACAAGACCTACTCCTTGCTCAACGAAATGGACCCAACACCACATATTCAACGCCTAGGAATATACCTGACTAGGAAGAATCTTAAAACCCATGGATATATATGTCTCCGTAAGAGAATCAAGCGTGTGTACAGCGGCATAAACGCAGCAGTGAAAATCCGATAAATCCCATTATCAAAATAAATTTCAAAAAAAAATCATAAAGACAGTGAAATAGAGAGCAATTCTTAAATAATTCACTCAGGGCATGTGATGCAACCGGGATTGACCACATCTACACCCAGAGCTGGTTGAGACATAAGGCTGGACACTTCAGGCTGATAGCATTGGTGAGTTTCGGTGAGCAAATGCAGACCCTTTGAAGTCATACTGCATGGTACCCATTCCATGGGTCCCAACTCTCCAGGTTCAAGGGATTCTTCCTCCAGCTAAAACATGCATGGGAAACCAAGAGTATCGTCCACCATGTGATTGGGAAATGATTTAAAATGCATCTCAGTTTTCGTATCCTGGTCCTCGGGTTCACCATTCCAGATGCTTTACTAACACTCTCCCCGCTTGGAGAGTCAGTGCCTTTAACCTCCTCTTTGGCACAGCTTGCAATTTCTGTGCAAAATGAACAGGAATAGGGAGAACCAATGAGAGACTAGCTGTAGGTGTCTGCACGGGCAAATGTAACGCTCATTGCCCACCAGGAAGAGGAATTAAACAAAGGCTCAGTGTGCCCTGCTGGAAACAGATTAGGGCCTGAAGCAATCCTGCGGTTTTGTGCCCAGCTCACAAGAAAGCGAGTTGAAATAAGGAGCTCAGGGGCACTGTAATTCACAAACCTGCAGAGTTATAAATGACAGCTTTCCTCCAAAAATATATTGAAGTAAGCCTGCGAAGGGGACTTGAAAGCGGGGCAGAATTTCAGGAAAACGATTGCAGGGGGTAGACTGGAATTGCCCTGAAAGCATAGGAAAAGAGGCAGAACGTCGACAATGATGCACTTGGCCAAAAAGGGCGTATGCGTTTTTTCCTGAATATATTCAGGAAAAAACGCATACGCCCTTTTTGGCCAACCAAGAAAGCCTGTAAAGGAAATCTGCACTACAATGAAGTCTCACTGCCCCCCGGGCAAGAGGGCCATCTGAAAAAAGTGTAAAATCCAGAAAGGTAGGACAGGATATGGAGAACAGGGAGCCTTGTTATGCTGATTGGCAGGATGTAAATTGCCAGCAGCCAGCCTGGAGAAGTGTATGGTGTTTCCTGAAACACATAAGAAACAAAGCAACACAGTCTATGGCACTTCCACTTATGGTCCTATAGCTTTCGGAAATTAAAATCAAAAACAGACAGCCACCCCAATATTTGGGACGGCTGTGTTCACAAGAAGCTCGTCTACAGTAACAGGTAAATATCCCAGAAAGCAAAATATGGATAAAGAAGTTGTGGCACGTACGTACAATGCAATATCACTCAGCAATGAAATCTGTGTCATCAGGCCCGTAGCGGCATAGTGAGTGGATGCAGGTACGGTGATTCTACGTGAACTACGTCACACAGAAAAAGAAACATCATAAGATATCACTAATACACGGAATGTAAACTTGACTACACATGAACTGAATTACAAAACAGAACAGGGTCTCAAATTTAGAAAACCAACTAGTGCTTGCTTATGGGGAAAGGTGCGTTGGGGTGCTTCATAAACCAGAGACTGAAATTAGCACAGATAACTTTCCATAAGCCAAATATGTAATAGACAAGACCTACTCCTTGCTCAACGAAATGGACCCAACACCACATATTCAACGCCTAGGAATATACCTGACTAGGAAGAATCTTAAAACCCATGGATATATATGTCTCCGTAAGAGAATCAAGCGTGTGTACAGCGGCATAAACGCAGCAGTGAAAATCCGATAAATCCCATTATCAAAATAAATTTCAAAAAAAAATCATAAAGACAGTGAAATAGAGAGCAATTCTTAAATAATTCACTCAGGGCATGTGATGCAACCGGGATTTAACACATCTACACCCAGAGCTGGTTGAGACATAAGGCTGGACACTTCAGGCTGATAGCATTGGTGAGTTTCGGTGAGCAAATGCAGACCCTTTGAAGTCATACTGCATGGTACCCATTCCATGGGTCCCAACTCTCCAGGTTCAAGGGATTCTTCCTCCAGCTAAAACATGCATGGGAAACCAAGAGTATCGTCCACCATGTGATTGGGAAATGATTTAAAATGCATCTCAGTTTTCGTATCCTGGTCCTCGGGTTCACCATTCCAGATGCTTTACTAACACTCTCCCCGCTTGGAGAGTCAGTGCCTTTAACCTCCTCTTTGGCACAGCTTGCAATTTCTGTGCAAAATGAACAGGAATAGGGAGAACCAATGAGAGACTAGCTGTAGGTGTCTGCACGGGCAAATGTAACACTCATTGCCCACCAGGAAGAGGAATTAAACAAAGGCTCAGTGTGCCCTGCTGGAAACAGATTAGGGCCTGAAGCAATCCTGCGGTTTTGTGCCCAGCTCACAAGAAAGCGAGTTGAAGAAAGGAGCTCAGGGGCACTGTAATTCACAAACCTGCAGAGTTATAAATGACAGCTTTCCTCCAAAAATATATTGAAGTAAGCCTGCGAAGGGGACTTGAAAGCGGGGCAGAATTTTAGGAAAACGATTGCAGGGGGTAGACTGGAATTGCCCTGAAAGCATAGGAAAAGAGGCAGAACGTCGACAATGATGCACTTGGCCAAAAAGGGCGTATGCGTTTTTTCCTGAATATATTCAGGAAAAAACGCATACGCCCTTTTTGGCCAACCAAGCAAGCCTGTAAATGAAATCTGCACTACAATGAAGTCTCACTGCCCCCCTGGCAAAAGGGCCATCTGAAAAAAGTGTAAAATCCAGAAAGGTAGGACAGGATATGGAGAACAGGGAGCCTTGTTATGCTGATTGGCAGGATGTAAATTGCCAGCAGCCACCCTGGAGAAGTGTATGGTGTTTCCTGAAACACGAAAGAAACAAAGCAACACAGCCTATGGCACTTCCACTTATGGTCCTATAGCTTACGGAAATTAAAATCAAAAACAGACAGCCACCCCAATATTTGAGACGGCTGTGTTCACAAGAAGCTCGTCTACAGTATCAGGTAAATATCCCAGAAAGCAAAAAATGGATAAAGAACTTGTGGCACGTACGTACAATGCAATATCACTCAGCAATGAAATCTGTGTCATCAGGCCCATAGCGGCATAGTGAGTGGATGCAGGTACGGTGATTCTACGTGAACTACGTCACACAGAAAAAGAAACATCATAAGATATCACGAATACACGGAATGTAAACTTGACTACACATGAACTGAATTACAAAATAGAAAAGGGTCTCAAATTTAGAAAACCAACTAGTGCTTGCTTATGGGGAAAGGTGCCTTGGGGTGCTGCATAAAACCAGAGACTGAAATTAGCACAGATAACTTTCCATAAGCCCAATATGTAATAGACAAGACCTACTCCTTGCTCAACGAAATGGACCCAACACCACATATTCAACGCCTAGGAATATACCTGACTAGGAAGAATCTTAAAACCCATGGATATATATGTCTCCGTAAGAGAATCAAGGGTGTGTACAGCGGCCGAAAGGCAGCAGTGAAAATCCGATAAATCCCATTATCAAAATAAATTTCGAAAACAAAACACAAAGACAGTGAAATAGAGAGCAATTCTTAAATAATTCACTCAGGGCATGTGATGCAACCGGGATTGACCACATCTACACCCAGAGCTGGTTGAGACATAAGGCTGGACACTTCAGGCTGATAGCATTGGTGAGTTTAGGTGAGCAAATGCACACCCTTTGAAGTCATACTGTATGGTACCTATTCCATGGGTCCCAACTCTTCAGGTTCAAGGGATTCTTCCTCCAGCTAAAACATGCATGTGAAACCCACAGTATGGTCCACCGTGTTATGGGGAAATGATTTAAAATGCATCTCCCTTTTCGTATCCTGGTCCTCGGGTTCACCATTCCAGATGATTTACTAACAGTCTCCCTGCTTGGAGAGTCAGTGCCTTTAACCTCCTGTTTGGCACAGCTTGCAATTTCTGTGCAAGATGAACAGGAATAGGGAGAACCAATGAGAGACTAGCTGTAGGTGTCTGCACGGGCAAATGTAACGCTCATTTCCCACCAGGAAGAGGAATTTACCAAAGGCTCAGCATGCCCTGCCCGAAACAGATTAGGGCCTGAAGCAATCCTGCGGTTTTGTGCCCAGTTCACAAGAAAGCGAGTTGAAGAAAGGAGCTCAGGGGCACTGTAATTCACAAACCTGCAGAGTTATAAATGACAGCTATCCTCCAAAAATATATTGAAGTAAGCCTGCGAAGGGGACTTGAAAGCGGGGCAGAATTTCAGGAAAACGATTGCAGGGGGTAGACTGGAATTGCCCTGAAAGCATAGGAAAAGAGGCAGAACGTCGACAATGATGCACTTGGCCAAAAAGGGCGTATGCGTTTTTTCCTGAATATATTCAGGAAAAAACGCATACGCCCTTTTTGGCCAACCAAGCAAGCCTGTAAAGGAAATCTGCAGTACAATGAAGTCTCACTGCCCCCCGGGCAAGAGGGCCATCTGAAAAAAGTGTAAAATCCAGAAAGGTAGGACAGGATATGGAGAACAGGGAGCCTTGTTATGCTGATTGGCAGGATGTAAATTGCCAGCAGCCAGCCTGGAGAAGTGTATGGTGTTTCCTGAAACACATAAGAAACAAAGCAACACAGTCTATGGCACTTCCACTTATGGTCCTATAGCTTACGGAAATTAAAATCAAAAACAGACAGCCACCCCAATATTTGGGACGGCTGTGTTCACAAGAAGCTCGTCTACAGTAACAGGTAAATATCCCAGAAAGCAAAATATGGATAAAGAAGTTGTGGCACGTACGTACAATGCAATATCACTCAGCAATGAAATCTGTGTCATCAGGCCCGTAGCGGCATAGTGAGTGGATGCAGGTACGGTGATTCTACGTGAACTACGTCACACAGAAAAAGAAACATCATAAGATATCACTAATACACGGAATGTAAACTTGACTACACATGAACTGAATTACAAAACAGAACAGGGTCTCAAATTTAGAAAACCAACTAGTGCTTGCTTATGGGGAAAGGTGCGTTGGGGTGCTTCATAAACCAGAGACTGAAATTAGCACAGATAACTTTCCATAAGCCAAATATGTAATAGACAAGACCTACTCCTTGCTCAACGAAATGGACCCAACACCACATATTCAACGCCTAGGAATATACCTGACTAGGAAGAATCTTAAAACCCATGGATATATATGTCTCCGTAAGAGAATCAAGCGTGTGTACAGCGGCATAAACGCAGCAGTGAAAATCCGATAAATCCCATTATCAAAATAAATTTCAAAAAAAAATCATAAAGACAGTGAAATAGAGAGCAATTCTTAAATAATTCACTCAGGGCATGTGATGCAACCGGGATTTAACACATCTACACCCAGAGCTGGTGGAGACATAAGGCTGGACACTTCAGGCTGATAGCATTGGTGAGTTTCGGTGAGCAAATGCAGACCCTTTGAAGTCATACTGCATGGTACCCATTCCATGGGTCCCAACTCTCCAGGTTCAAGGGATTCTTCCTCCAGCTAAAACATGCATGGGAAACCAAGAGTATCGTCCACCATGTGATTGGGAAATGATTTAAAATGCATCTCAGTTTTCGTATCCTGGTCCTCGGGTTCACCATTCCAGATGCTTTACTAACACTCTCCCCGCTTGGAGAGTCAGTGCCTTTAACCTCCTCTTTGGCACAGCTTGCAATTTCTGTGCAAAATGAACAGGAATAGGGAGAACCAATGAGAGACTAGCTGTAGGTGTCTGCACGGGCAAATGTAACGCTCATTTCCCACCAGGAAGAGGAATTAAACAAAGGCTCAGTGTGCCCTGCTGGAAACAGATTAGGGCCTGAAGCAATCCTGCGGTTTTGTGCCCAGCTCACAAGAAAGCGAGTTGAAGAAAGGAGCTCAGGGGCACTGTAATTCACAAACCTGCAGAGTTATAAATGACAGCTTTCCTCCAAAAATATATTGAAGTAAGCCTGCGAAGGGGACTTGAAAGCGGGGCAGAATTTCAGGAAAACGATTGCAGGGGGTAGACTGGAATTGCCCTGAAAGCATAGGAAAAGAGGCAGAACGTCGACAATGATGCACTTGGCCAAAAAGGGCGTATGCGTTTTTTCCTGAATATATTCAGGAAAAAACGCATACGCCCTTTTTGGCCAACCAAGCAAGCCTGTAAAGGAAATCTGCACTACAATGAAGTCTCACTGCCCCCCTGGCAAAAGGGCCATCTGAAAAAAGTGTAAAATCCAGAAAGGTAGGACAGGATATGGAGAACAGGGAGCCTTGTTATGCTGATTGGCAGGATGTAAATTGCCAGCAGCCACCCTGGAGAAGTGTATGGTGTTTCCTGAAACACGAAAGAAACAAAGCAACACAGCCTATGGCACTTCCACTTATGGTCCTATAGCTTACGGAAATTAAAATCAAAAACAGACAGCCACCCCAATATTTGAGACGGCTGTGTTCACAAGAAGCTCGTCTACAGTATCAGGTAAATATCCCAGAAAGCAAAAAATGGATAAAGAACTTGTGGCACGTACGTACAATGCAATATCACTCAGCAATGAAATCTGTGTCATCAGGCCCATAGCGGCATAGTGAGTGGATGCAGGTACGGTGATTCTACGTGAACTACGTCACACAGAAAAAGAAACATCATAAGATATCACGAATACACGGAATGTAAACTTGACTACACATGAACTGAATTACAAAATAGAAAAGGGTCTCAAATTTAGAAAACCAACTAGTGCTTGCTTATGGGGAAAGGTGCCTTGGGGTGCTGCATAAAACCAGAGACTGAAATTAGCACAGATAACTTTCCATAAGCCCAATATGTAATAGACAAGACCTACTCCTTGCTCAACGAAATGGACCCAACACCACATATTCAACGCCTAGGATTATACCTGACTAGGAAGAATCTTAAAACCCATGGATATATATGTCTCCGTAAGAGAATCAAGGGTGTGTACAGCGGCCGAAAGGCAGCAGTGAAAATCCGATAAATCCCATTATCAAAATAAATTTCGAAAACAAAACACAAAGACAGTGAAATAGAGAGCAATTCTTAAATAATTCACTCAGGGCATGTGATGCAACCGGGATTGACCACATCTACACCCAGAGCTGGTTGAGACATAAGGCTGGACACTTCAGGCTGATAGCATTGGTGAGTTTAGGTGAGCAAATGCACACCCTTTGAAGTCATACTGTATGGTACCTATTCCATGGGTCCCAACTCTTCAGGTTCAAGGGATTCTTCCTCCAGCTAAAACATGCATGTGAAACCCACAGTATGGTCCACCGTGTTATGGGGAAATGATTTAAAATGCATCTCAGTTTTCGTATCCTGGTCCTCGGGTTCACCATTCCAGATGATTTACTAACAGTCTCCCTGCTTGGAGAGTCAGTGCCTTTAACCTCCTGTTTGGCACAGCTTGCAATTTCTGTGCAAGATGAACAGGAATAGGGAGAACCAATGAGAGACTAGCTGTAGGTGTCTGCACGGGCAAATGTAATGCTCATTTCCCACCAGGAAGAGGAATTTACCAAAGGCTCAGCATGCCCTGCCCGAAACAGATTAGGGCCTGAAGCAATCCTGCGGTTTTGTGCCCAGTTCACAAGAAAGCGAGTTGAAGAAAGGAGCTCAGGGGCACTGTAATTCACAAACCTGCAGAGTTATAAATGACAGCTATCCTCCAAAAATATATTGAAGTAAGCCTGCGAAGGGGACTTGAAAGCGGGGCAGAATTTCAGGAAAACGATTGCAGGGGGTAGACTGGAATTGCCCTGAAAGCATAGGAAAAGAGGCAGAACGTCGACAATGATGCACTTGGCCAAAAAGGGCGTATGCGTTTTTTCCTGAATATATTCAGGAAAAAACGCATACGCCCTTTTTGGCCAACCAAGCAAGCCTGTAAAGGAAATCTGCAGTACAATGAAGTCTCACTGCCCCCCGGGCAAGAGGGCCATCTGAAAAAAGTGTAAAATCCAGAAAGGTAGGACAGGATATGGAGAACAGGGAGCCTTGTTATGCTGATTGGCAGGATGTAAATTGCCAGCAGCCACCCTGGAGAAGTGTATGGTGTTTCCTGAAACACGAAAGAAACAAAGCAACACAGCCTATGGCACTTCCACTTATGGTCCTATAGCTTACGGAAATTAAAATCAAAAACAGACAGCCACCCCAATATTTGAGACGGCTGTGTTCACAAGAAGCTCGTCTACAGTATCAGGTAAATATCCCAGAAAGCAAAATATGGATAAAGAAGTTGTGGCACGTACGTCCAATGCAATATCACTCAGCAATGAAATCTGTGTCATCAGGCCCGTAGCGGCATAGTGAGTGGATGCAGGTACGGTGATTCTACGTGAACTACGTCACACAGAAAAAGAAACATCATAAGATATCACGAATACACGGAATGTAAACTTGACTACACATGAACTGAATTACAAAACAGAACAGGGTCTCAAATTTAGAAAACCAACTAGTGCTTGCTTATGGGGAAAGGTGCGTTGGGGTGCTTCATAAAACCAGAGACTGAAATTAGCACAGATAACTTTCCATAAGCCAAATATGTAATAGACAAGACCTACTCCTTGCTCAACGAAATGGACCCAACACCACATATTCAACGCCTAGGAATATACCTGACTAGGAAGAATATTAAAACCCATGGATATATATGTCTCCGTAAGAGAATCAAGCGTGTGTACAGCGGCATAAACGCAGCAGTGAAAATCCGATAAATCCCATTATCAAAATAAATTTCAAAAAAAAATCATAAAGACCGTGAAATAGAGAGCAATTCTTAAATAATTCACTCAGGGCATGTGATGCAACCGGGATTTAACACATCTACACCCAGAGCTGGTTGAGACATAAGGCTGGACACTTCAGGCTGATAGCATTGGTGAGTTTCGGTGAGCAAATGCAGACCCTTTGAAGTCATACTGCATGTTACCCATTCCATGGGTCCCAACTCTCCAGGTTCAAGGGATTCTTCCTCCAGCTAAAACATGCATGGGAAACCAAGAGTATCGTCCACCATGTGATTGGGAAATGATTTAAAATGCATCTCAGTTTTCGTATCCTGGTCCTCGGGTTCACCATTCCAGATGCTTTACTAACACTCTCCCCGCTTGGAGAGTCAGTGCCTTTAACCTCCTCTTTGGCACAGCTTGCAATTTCTGTGCAAGATGAACAGGAATAGGGAGAACCAATGAGAGACTAGCTGTAGGTGTCTGCACGGGCAAATGTAACGCTCATTGCCCACCAGGAAGAGGAATTAAACAAAGGCTCAGTGTGCCCTGCTGGAAACAGATTAGGGCCTGAAGCAATCCTGCGGTTTTGTGCCCAGCTCACAAGAAAGCGAGTTGAAGAAAGGAGCTCAGGGGCACTGTAATTCACAAACCTGCAGAGTTATAAATGACAGCTTTCCTCCAAAAATATATTGAAGTAAGCCTGCGAAGGGGACTTGAAAGCGGGGCAGAATTTCAGGAAAACGATTGCAGGGGGTAGACTGGAATTGCCCTGAAAGCATAGGAAAAGAGGCAGAACGTCGACAATGATGCACTTGGCCAAAAAGGGCGTATGCGTTTTTTCCTGAATATATTCAGGAAAAAACGCATACGCCCTTTTTGGCCAACCAAGCAAGCCTGTAAATGAAATCTGCACTACAATGAAGTCTCACTGCCCCCCTGGCAAAAGGGCCATCTGAAAAAAGTGTAAAATCCAGAAAGGTAGGACAGGATATGGAGAACAGGGAGCCTTGTTATGCTGATTGGCAGGATGTAAATTGCCAGCAGCCACCCTGGAGAAGTGTATGGTGTTTCCTGAAACACGAAAGAAACAAAGCAACACAGCCTATGGCACTTCCACTTATGGTCCTATAGCTTACGGAAATTAAAATCAAAAACAGACAGCCACCCCAATATTTGAGACGGCTGTGTTCACAAGAAGCTCGTCTACAGTATCAGGTAAATATCCCAGAAAGCAAAAAATGGATAAAGAACTTGTGGCACGTACGTACAATGCAATATCACTCAGCAATGAAATCTGTGTCATCAGGCCCATAGCGGCATAGTGAGTGGATGCAGGTACGGTGATTCTACGTGAACTACGTCACACAGAAAAAGAAACATCATAAGATATCACGAATACACGGAATGTAAACTTGACTACACATGAACTGAATTACAAAATAGAAAAGGGTCTCAAATTTAGAAAACCAACTAGTGCTTGCTTATGGGGAAAGGTGCCTTGGGGTGCTGCATAAAACCAGAGACTGAAATTAGCACAGATAACTTTCCATAAGCCCAATATGTAATAGACAAGACCTACTCCTTGCTCAACGAAATGGACCCAACACCACATATTCAACGCCTAGGAATATACCTGACTAGGAAGAATCTTAAAACCCATGGATATATATGTCTCCGTAAGAGAATCAAGGGTGTGTACAGCGGCCGACAGGCAGCAGTGAAAATCCGATAAATCCCATTATCAAAATAAATTTCGAAAACAAAACACAAAGACAGTGAAATAGAGAGCAATTCTTAAATAATTCACTCAGGGCATGTGATGCAACCGGGATTGACCACATCTACACCCAGAGCTGGTTGAGACATAAGGCTGGACACTTCAGGCTGATAGCATTGGTGAGTTTAGGTGAGCAAATGCACACCCTTTGAAGTCATACTGTATGGTACCTATTCCATGGGTCCCAACTCTTCAGGTTCAAGGGATTCTTCCTCCAGCTAAAACATGCATGTGAAACCCACAGTATGGTCCACCGTGTTATGGGGAAATGATTTAAAATGCATCTCAGTTTTCGTATCCTGGTCCTCGGGTTCACCATTCCAGATGATTTACTAACAGTCTCCCTGCTTGGAGAGTCAGTGCCTTTAACCTCCTGTTTGGCACAGCTTGCAATTTCTGTGCAAGATGAACAGGAATAGGGAGAACCAATGAGAGACTAGCTGTAGGTGTCTGCACGGGCAAATGTAACGCTCATTTCCCACCAGGAAGAGGAATTTACCAAAGGCTCAGCATGCCCTGCCCGAAACAGATTAGGGCCTGAAGCAATCCTGCGGTTTTGTGCCCAGTTCACAAGAAAGCGAGTTGAAGAAAGGAGCTCAGGGGCACTGTAATTCACAAACCTGCAGAGTTATAAATGACAGCTATCCTCCAAAAATATATTGAAGTAAGCCTGCGAAGGGGACTTGAAAGCGGGGCAGAATTTCAGGAAAACGATTGCAGGGGGTAGACTGGAATTGCCCTGAAAGCATAGGAAAAGAGGCAGAACGTCGACAATGATGCACTTGGCCAAAAAGGGCGTATGCGTTTTTTCCTGAATATATTCAGGAAAAAACGCATACGCCCTTTTTGGCCAACCAAGCAGGCCTGTAAAGGAAATCTGCACTACAATGAAGTCTCACTGCCCCCCGGGCAAGAGGGCCATCTGAAATAAGTGTAAAATCCAGAAAGGTAGGACAGGATATGGAGAACAGGGAGCCTTGTTATGCTGATTGGCAGGATGTAAATTGCCAGCAGCCAGCCTGGAGAAGTGTATGGTGTTTCCTGAAACACATAAGAAACAAAGCAACACAGTCTATGGCACTTCCACTTATGGTCCTATAGCTTACGGAAATTAAAATCAAAAACAGACAGCCACCCCAATATTTGGGACGGCTGTGTTCACAAGAAGCTCGTCTACAGTAACAGGTAAATATCCCAGAAAGCAAAATATGGATAAAGAAGTTGTGGCACGTACGTACAATGCAATATCACTGAGCAATGAAATCTGTGTCATCAGGCCCGTAGCGGCATAGTGAGTGGATGCAGGTACGGTGATTCTACGTGAACTACGTCACACAGAAAAAGAAACATCATAAGATATCACTAATACACGGAATGTAAACTTGACTACACATGAACTGAATTACAAAACAGAACAGGGTCTCAAATTTAGAAAACCAACTAGTGCTTGCTTATGGGGAAAGGTGCGTTGGGGTGCTTCATAAAACCAGAGACTGAAATTAGCACAGATAACTTTCCATAAGCCAAATATGTAATAGACAAGACCTACTCCTTGCTCAACGAAATGGACCCAACACCACATATTCAACGCCTAGGAATATACCTGACTAGGAAGAATCTTAAAACCCATGGATATATATGTCTCCGTAAGAGAATCAAGCGTGTGTACAGCGGCATAAACGCAGCAGTGAAAATCCGATAAATCCCATTATCAAAATAAATTTCAAAAAAAAATCATAAAGACAGTGAAATAGAGAGCAATTCTTAAATAATTCACTCAGGGCATGTGATGCAACCGGGATTTAACACATCTACACCCAGAGCTGGTTGAGACATAAGGCTGGACACTTCAGGCTGATAGCATTGGTGAGTTTCGGTGAGCAAATGCAGACCCTTTGAAGTCATACTGCATGGTACCCATTCCATGGGTCCCAACTCTGCAGGTTCAAGGGATTCTTCCTCCAGCTAAAACATGCATGGGAAACCAAGAGTATCGTCCACCATGTGATTGGGAAATGATTTAAAATGCATCTCAGTTTTCGTATCCTGGTCCTCGGGTTCACCATTCCAGATGCTTTACTAACACTCTCCCCGCTTGGAGAGTCAGTGCCTTTAACCTCCTCTTTGGCACAGCTTGCAATTTCTGTGCAAAATGAACAGGAATAGGGAGAACCAATGAGAGACTAGCTGTAGGTGTCTGCACGGGCAAATGTAACGCTCATTGCCCACCAGGAAGAGGAATTAAACAAAGGCTCAGTGTGCCCTGCTGGAAACAGATTAGGGCCTGAAGCAATCCTGCGGTTTTGTGCCCAGCTCACAAGAAAGCGAGTTGAAGAAAGGAGCTCAGGGGCACTGTAATTCACAAACCTGCAGAGTTATAAATGACAGCTTTCCTCCAAAAATATATTGAAGTAAGCCTGCGAAGGGGACTTGAAAGCGGGGCAGAATTTCAGGAAAACGATTGCAGGGGGTAGACTGGAATTGCCCTGAAAGCATAGGAAAAGAGGCAGAACGTCGACAATGATGCACTTGGCCAAAAAGGGCGTATGCGTTTTTTCCTGAATATATTCAGGAAAAAACGCATACGCCCTTTTTGGCCAACCAAGCAAGCCTGTAAATGAAATCTGCACTACAATGAAGTCTCACTGCCCCCCTGGCAAAAGGGCCATCTGAAAAAAGTGTAAAATCCAGAAAGGTAGGACAGGATATGGAGAACAGGGAGCCTTGTTATGCTGACTGGCAGGATGTAAATTGCCAGCAGCCACCCTGGAGAAGTGTATGGTGTTTCCTGAAACACGAAAGAAACAAAGCAACACAGCCTATGGCACTTCCACTTTTGGTCCTATAGCTTACGGAAATTAAAATCAAAAACAGACAGCCACCCCAATATTTGAGACGGCTGTGTTCACAAGAAGCTCGTCTACAGTATCAGGTAAATATCCCAGAAAGCAAAAAATGGATAAAGAACTTGTGGCACGTACGTACAATGCAATATCACTCAGCAATGAAATCTGTGTCATCAGGCCCATAGCGGCATAGTGAGTGGATGCAGGTACGGTGATTCTACGTGAACTACGTCACACAGAAAAAGAAACATCATAAGATATCACGAATACACGGAATGTAAACTTGACTACACATGAACTGAATTACAAAATAGAAAAGGGTCTCAAATTTAGAAAACCAACTAGTGCTTGCTTATGGGGAAAGGTGCCTTGGGGTGCTGCATAAAACCAGAGACTGAAATTAGCACAGATAACTTTCCATAAGCCCAATATGTAATAGACAAGACCTACTCCTTGCTCAACGAAATGGACCCCACACCACATATTCAACGCCTAGGATTATACCTGACTAGGAAGAATCTTAAAACCCATGGATATATATGTCTCCGTAAGAGAATCAAGGGTGTGTACAGCGGCCGAAAGGCAGCAGTGAAAATCCGATAAATCCCATTATCAAAATAAATTTCGAAAACAAAACACAAAGACAGTGAAATAGAGAGCAATTCTTAAATAATTCACTCAGGGCATGTGATGCAACCGGGATTGACCACATCTACACCCAGAGCTGGTTGAGACATAAGGCTGGACACTTCAGGCTGATAGCATTGGTGAGTTTAGGTGAGCAAATGCACACCCTTTGAAGTCATACTGTATGGTACCTATTCCATGGGTCCCAACTCTTCAGGTTCAAGGGATTCTTCCTCCAGCTAAAACATGCATGTGAAACCCACAGTATGGTCCACCGTGTTATGGGGAAATGATTTAAAATGCATCTCCCTTTTCGTATGCTGGTCCTCGGGTTCACCATTCCAGATGATTTACTAACAGTCTCCCTGCTTGGAGAGTCAGTGCCTTTAACCTCCTGTTTGGCACAGCTTGCAATTTCTGTGCAAGATGAAGAGGAATAGGGAGAACCAATGAGAGACTAGCTGTAGGTGTCTGCACGGGCAAATGTAACGCCCATTTCCCACCAGGAAGAGGAATTTACCAAAGGCTCAGCATGCCCTGCCCGAAACAGATTAGGGCCTGAAGCAATCCTGCGGTTTTGTGCCCAGTTCACAAGAAAGCGAGTTGAAGAAAGGAGCTCAGGGGCACTGTAATTCACAAACCTGCAGAGTTATAAATGACAGCTATCCTCCAAAAATATATTGAAGTAAGCCTGCGAAGGGGACTTGAAAGCGGGGCAGAATTTCAGGAAAACGATTGCAGGGGGTAGACTGGAATTGCCCTGAAAGCATAGGAAAAGAGGCAGAACGTCGACAATGATGCACTTGGCCAAAAAGGGCGTATGCGTTTTTTCCTGAATATATTCAGGAAAAAACGCATACGCCCTTTTTGGCCAACCAAGAAAGCCTGTAAAGGAAATCTGCACTACAATGAAGTCTCACTGCCCCCCGGGCAAGAGGGCCATCTGAAAAAAGTGTAAAATCCAGAAAGGTAGGACAGTATATGGAGATCAGGGAGCCTTGTTATGCTGATTGGCAGGATGTAAATTGCCAGCAGCCAGCCTGGAGAAGTGTATGGTGTTTCCTGAAACACATAAGAAACAAAGCAACACAGTCTATGGCACTTCCACTTATGGTCCTATAGCTTACGGAAATTAAAATCAAAAACAGACAGCCACCCCAATATTTGGGACGGCTGTGTTCACAAGAAGCTCGTCTACAGTAACAGGTAAATATCCCAGAAAGCAAAATATGGATAAAGAAGTTGTGGCACGTACGTACAATGCAATATCACTCAGCAATGAAATCTGTGTCATCAGGCCCGTAGCGGCATAGTGAGTGGATGCAGGTACGGTGATTCTACGTGAACTACGTCACACAGAAAAAGAAACATCATAAGATATCACTAATACACGGAATGTAAACTTGACTACACATGAACTGAATTACAAAACAGAACAGGGTCTCAAATTTAGAAAACCAACTAGTGCTTGCTTATGGGGAAAGGTGCGTTGGGGTGCTTCATAAACCAGAGACTGAAATTAGCACAGATAACTTTCCGTAAGCCAAATATGTAATAGACAAGACCTACTCCTTGCTCAACGAAATGGACCCAAGACCACATATTCAACGCCTAGGAATATACCTGACTAGGAAGAATCTTAAAACCCATGGATATATATGTCTCCGTAAGAGAATCAAGCGTGTGTACAGCGGCATAAACGCAGCAGTGAAAATCCGATAAATCCCATTATCAAAATAAATTTCAAAAAAAAATCATAAAGACAGTGAAATAGAGAGCAATTCTTAAATAATTCACTCAGGGCATGTGATGCAACCGGGATTTAACACATCTACACCCAGAGCTGGTTGAGACATAAGGCTGGACACTTCAGGCTGATAGCATTGGTGAGTTTCGGTGAGCAAATGCAGACCCTTTGAAGTCATACTGCATGGTACCCATTCCATGGGTCCCAACTCTCCAGGTTCAAGGGATTCTTCCTCCAGCTAAAACATGCATGGGAAACCAAGAGTATCGTCCACCATGTGATTGGGAAATGATTTAAAATGCATCTCAGTTTTCGTATCCTGGTCCTCGGGTTCACCATTCCAGATGCTTTACTAACACTCTCCCCGCTTGGAGAGTCAGTGCCTTTAACCTCCTCTTTGGCACAGCTTGCAATTTCTGTGCAAAATGAACAGGAATAGGGAGAACCAATGAGAGACTAGCTGTAGGTGTCTGCACGGGCAAATGTAACGCTCATTGCCCACCAGGAAGAGGAATTAAACAAAGGCTCAGTGTGCCCTGCTGGAAACAGATTAGGGCCTGAAGCAATCCTGCGGTTTTGTGCCCAGCTCACAAGAAAGCGAGTTGAAGAAAGGAGCTCAGGGGCACTGTAATTCACAAACCTGCAGAGTTATAAATGACAGCTTTCCTCCAAAAATATATTGAAGTAAGCCTGCGAAGGGGACTTGAAAGCGGGGCAGAATTTCAGGAAAACGATTGCAGGGGGTAGACTGGAATTGCCCTGAAAGCATAGGAAAAGAGGCAGAACGTCGACAATGATGCACTTGGCCAAAAAGGGCGTATGCGTTTTTTCCTGAATATATTCAGGAAAAAACGCATACGCCCTTTTTGGCCAACCAAGCAAGCCTGTAAATGAAATCTGCACTACAATGAAGTCTCACTGCCCCCCTGGCAAAAGGGCCATCTGAAAAAAGTGTAAAATCCAGAAAGGTAGGACAGGATATGGAGAACAGGGAGCCTTGTTATGCTGATTGGCAGGATGTAAATTGCCAGCAGCCACCCTGGAGAAGTGTATGGTGTTTCCTGAAACACGAAAGAAACAAAGCAACACAGCCTATGGCACTTCCACTTATGGTCCTATAGCTTACGGAAATTAAAATCAAAAACAGACAGCCACCCCAATATTTGAGACGGCTGTGTTCACAAGAAGCTCGTCTACAGTATCAGGTAAATATCCCAGAAAGCAAAAAATGGATAAAGAACTTGTGGCACGTACGTACAATGCAATATCACTCAGCAATGAAATCTGTGTCATCAGGCCCATAGCGGCATAGTGAGTGGATGCAGGTACGGTGATTCTACGTGAACTACGTCACACAGAAAAAGAAACATCATAAGATATCACGAATACACGGAATGTAAACTTGACTACACATGAACTGAATTACAAAATAGAAAAGGGTCTCAAATTTAGAAAACCAACTAGTGCTTGCTTATGGGGAAAGGTGCCTTGGGGTGCTGCATAAAACCAGAGACTGAAATTAGCACAGATAACTTTCCATAAGCCCAATATGTAATAGACAAGACCTACTCCTTGCTCAACGAAATGGACCCCACACCACATATTCAACGCCTAGGATTATACCTGACTAGGAAGAATCTTAAAACCCATGGATATATATGTCTCCGTAAGAGAATCAAGGGTGTGTACAGCGGCCGAAAGGCAGCAGTGAAAATCCGATAAATCCCATTATCAAAATAAATTTCGAAAACAAAACACAAAGACAGTGAAATAGAGAGCAATTCTTAAATAATTCACTCAGGGCATGTGATGCAACCGGGATTGACCACATCTACACCCAGAGCTGGTTGAGACATAAGGCTGGACACTTCAGGCTGATAGCATTGGTGAGTTTAGGTGAGCAAATGCACACCCTTTGAAGTCATACTGTATGGTACCTATTCCATGGGTCCCAACTCTTCAGGTTCAAGGGATTCTTCCTCCAGCTAAAACATGCATGTGAAACCCACAGTATGGTCCACCGTGTTATGGGGAAATGATTTAAAATGCATCTCCCTTTTCGTATGCTGGTCCTCGGGTTCACCATTCCAGATGATTTACTAACAGTCTCCCTGCTTGGAGAGTCAGTGCCTTTAACCTCCTGTTTGGCACAGCTTGCAATTTCTGTGCAAGATGAAGAGGAATAGGGAGAACCAATGAGAGACTAGCTGTAGGTGTCTGCACGGGCAAATGTAACGCCCATTTCCCACCAGGAAGAGGAATTTACCAAAGGCTCAGCATGCCCTGCCCGAAACAGATTAGGGCCTGAAGCAATCCTGCGGTTTTGTGCCCAGTTCACAAGAAAGCGAGTTGAAGAAAGGAGCTCAGGGGCACTGTAATTCACAAACCTGCAGAGTTATAAATGACAGCTATCCTCCAAAAATATATTGAAGTAAGCCTGCGAAGGGGACTTGAAAGCGGGGCAGAATTTCAGGAAAACGATTGCAGGGGGTAGACTGGAATTGCCCTGAAAGCATAGGAAAAGAGGCAGAACGTCGACAATGATGCACTTGGCCAAAAAGGGCGTATGCGTTTTTTCCTGAATATATTCAGGAAAAAACGCATACGCCCTTTTTGGCCAACCAAGAAAGCCTGTAAAGGAAATCTGCACTACAATGAAGTCTCACTGCCCCCCGGGCAAGAGGGCCATCTGAAAAAAGTGTAAAATCCAGAAAGGTAGGACAGTATATGGAGATCAGGGAGCCTTGTTATGCTGATTGGCAGGATGTAAATTGCCAGCAGCCAGCCTGGAGAAGTGTATGGTGTTTCCTGAAACACATAAGAAACAAAGCAACACAGTCTATGGCACTTCCACTTATGGTCCTATAGCTTACGGAAATTAAAATCAAAAACAGACAGCCACCCCAATATTTGGGACGGCTGTGTTCACAAGAAGCTCGTCTACAGTAACAGGTAAATATCCCAGAAAGCAAAATATGGATAAAGAAGTTGTGGCACGTACGTACAATGCAATATCACTCAGCAATGAAATCTGTGTCATCAGGCCCGTAGCGGCATAGTGAGTGGATGCAGGTACGGTGATTCTACGTGAACTACGTCACACAGAAAAAGAAACATCATAAGATATCACTAATACACGGAATGTAAACTTGACTACACATGAACTGAATTACAAAACAGAACAGGGTCTCAAATTTAGAAAACCAACTAGTGCTTGCTTATGGGGAAAGGTGCGTTGGGGTGCTTCATAAACCAGAGACTGAAATTAGCACAGATAACTTTCCGTAAGCCAAATATGTAATAGACAAGACCTACTCCTTGCTCAACGAAATGGACCCAAGACCACATATTCAACGCCTAGGAATATACCTGACTAGGAAGAATCTTAAAACCCATGGATATATATGTCTCCGTAAGAGAATCAAGCGTGTGTACAGCGGCATAAACGCAGCAGTGAAAATCCGATAAATCCCATTATCAAAATAAATTTCAAAAAAAAATCATAAAGACAGTGAAATAGAGAGCAATTCTTAAATAATTCACTCAGGGCATGTGATGCAACCGGGATTTAACACATCTACACCCAGAGCTGGTTGAGACATAAGGCTGGACACTTCAGGCTGATAGCATTGGTGAGTTTCGGTGAGCAAATGCAGACCCTTTGAAGTCATACTGCATGGTACCCATTCCATGGGTCCCAACTCTCCAGGTTCAAGGGATTCTTCCTCCAGCTAAAACATGCATGGGAAACCAAGAGTATCGTCCACCATGTGATTGGGAAATGATTTAAAATGCATCTCAGTTTTCGTATCCTGGTCCTCGGGTTCACCATTCCAGATGCTTTACTAACACTCTCCCCGCTTGGAGAGTCAGTGCCTTTAACCTCCTCTTTGGCACAGCTTGCAATTTCTGTGCAAAATGAACAGGAATAGGGAGAACCAATGAGAGACTAGCTGTAGGTGTCTGCACGGGCAAATGTAACGCTCATTGCCCACCAGGAAGAGGAATTAAACAAAGGCTCAGTGTGCCCTGCTGGAAACAGATTAGGGCCTGAAGCAATCCTGCGGTTTTGTGCCCAGCTCACAAGAAAGCGAGTTGAAGAAAGGAGCTCAGGGGCACTGTAATTCACAAACCTGCAGAGTTATAAATGACAGCTTTCCTCCAAAAATATATTGAAGTAAGCCTGCGAAGGGGACTTGAAAGCGGGGCAGAATTTCAGGAAAACGATTGCAGGGGGTAGACTGGAATTGCCCTGAAAGCATAGGAAAAGAGGCAGAACGTCGACAATGATGCACTTGGCCAAAAAGGGCGTATGCGTTTTTTCCTGAATATATTCAGGAAAAAACGCATACGCCCTTTTTGGCCAACCAAGCAAGCCTGTAAATGAAATCTGCACTACAATGAAGTCTCACTGCCCCCCTGGCAAAAGGGCCATCTGAAAAAAGTGTAAAATCCAGAAAGGTAGGACAGGATATGGAGAACAGGGAGCCTTGTTATGCTGATTGGCAGGATGTAAATTGCCAGCAGCCACCCTGGAGAAGTGTATGGTGTTTCCTGAAACACGAAAGAAACAAAGCAACACAGCCTATGGCACTTCCACTTATGGTCCTATAGCTTACGGAAATTAAAATCAAAAACAGACAGCCACCCCAATATTTGAGACGGCTGTGTTCACAAGAAGCTCGTCTACAGTATCAGGTAAATATCCCAGAAAGCAAAAAATGGATAAAGAACTTGTGGCACGTACGTACAATGCAATATCACTCAGCAATGAAATCTGTGTCATCAGGCCCATAGCGGCATAGTGAGTGGATGCAGGTACGGTGATTCTACGTGAACTACGTCACACAGAAAAAGAAACATCATAAGATATCACGAATACACGGAATGTAAACTTGACTACACATGAACTGAATTACAAAATAGAAAAGGGTCTCAAATTTAGAAAACCAACTAGTGCTTGCTTATGGGGAAAGGTGCCTTGGGGTGCTGCATAAAACCAGAGACTGAAATTAGCACAGATAACTTTCCATAAGCCCAATATGTAATAGACAAGACCTACTCCTTGCTCAACGAAATGGACCCAACACCACATATTCAACGCCTAGGATTATACCTGACTAGGAAGAATCTTAAAACCCATGGATATATATGTCTCCGTAAGAGAATCAAGGGTGTGTACAGCGGCCGAAAGGCAGCAGTGAAAATCCGATAAATCCCATTATCAAAATAAATTTCGAAAACAAAACACAAAGACAGTGAAATAGAGAGCAATTCTTAAATAATTCACTCAGGGCATGTGATGCAACCGGGATTGACCACATCTACACCCAGAGCTGGTTGAGACATAAGGCTGGACACTTCAGGCTGATAGCATTGGTGAGTTTAGGTGAGCAAATGCACACCCTTTGAAGTCATACTGTATGGTACCTATTCCATGGGTCCCAACTCTTCAGGTTCAAGGGATTCTTCCTCCAGCTAAAACATGCATGTGAAACCCACAGTATGGTCCACCGTGTTATGGGGAAATGATTTAAAATGCATCTCAGTTTTCGTATCCTGGTCCTCGGGTTCACCATTCCAGATGATTTACTAACAGTCTCCCTGCTTGGAGAGTCAGTGCCTTTAACCTCCTGTTTGGCACAGCTTGCAATTTCTGTGCAAGATGAACAGGAATAGGGAGAACCAATGAGAGACTAGCTGTAGGTGTCTGCACGGGCAAATGTAATGCTCATTTCCCACCAGGAAGAGGAATTTACCAAAGGCTCAGCATGCCCTGCCCGAAACAGATTAGGGCCTGAAGCAATTCTGCGGTTTTGTGCCCAGTTCACAAGAAAGCGAGTTGAAGAAAGGAGCTCAGGGGCACTGTAATTCACAAACCTGCAGAGTTATAAATGACAGCTATCCTCCAAAAATATATTGAAGTAAGCCTGCGAAGGGGACTTGAAAGCGGGGCAGAATTTCAGGAAAACGATTGCAGGGGGTAGACTGGAATTGCCCTGAAAGCATAGGAAAAGAGGCAGAACGTCGACAATGATGCACTTGGCCAAAAAGGGCGTATGCGTTTTTTCCTGAATATATTCAGGAAAAAACGCATACGCCCTTTTTGGCCAACCAAGCAAGCCTGTAAGGAAATCTGCACTACAATGAAGTCTCACTGCCCCCCGGGCAAGAGGGCCATGTGAAAAAAGTGAAAAATCCAGAAAGGTAGGACAGGATATGGAGAACAGGGAGCCTTGTTATGCTGATTGGCAGGATGTAAATTGCCAGCAGCCAGCCTGGAGAAGTGTATGGTGTTTCCTGAAACACATAAGAAACAAAGCAACACAGTCTATGGCACTTCCACTTATGGTCCTATAGCTTTCGGAAATTAAAATCAAAAACAGACAGCCACCCCAATATTTGGGACGGCTGTGTTCACAAGAAGCTCGTCTACAGTAACAGGTAAATATCCCAGAAAGCAAAATATGGATAAAGAAGTTGTGGCACGTACGTACAATGCAATATCACTCAGCAATGAAATCTGTGTCATCAGGCCCGTAGCGGCATAGTGAGTGGATGCAGGTACGGTGATTCTACGTGAACTACGTCACACAGAAAAAGAAACATCATAAGATATCACTAATACACGGAATGTAACTTGACTACACATGAACTGAATTACAAAACAGAACAGGGTCTCAAATTTAGAAAACCAACTAGTGCTTGCTTATGGGGAAAGGTGCGTTGGGGTGCTTCATAAAACCAGAGACTGAAATTAGCACAGATAACTTTCCATAAGCCAAATATGTAATAGACAAGACCTACTCCTTGCTCAACGAAATGGACCCAACACCACATATTCAACGCCTAGGAATATACCTGACTAGGAAGAATCTTAAAACCCATGGATATATATGTCTCCGTAAGAGAATCAAGCGTGTGTACAGCGGCATAAACGCAGCAGTGAAAATCCGATAAATCCCATTATCAAAATAAATTTCAAAAAAAAATCATAAAGACAGTGAAATAGAGAGCAATTCTTAAATAATTCACTCAGGGCATGTGATGCAACCGGGATTTAACACATCTACACCCAGAGCTGGTTGAGACATAAGGCTGGACACTTCAGGCTGATAGCATTGGTGAGTTTCGGTGAGCAAATGCAGACCCTTTGAAGTCATACTGCATGGTACCCATTCCATGGGTCCCAACTCTCCAGGTTCAAGGGATTCTTCCTCCAGCTAAAACATGCATGGGAAACCAAGAGTATCGTCCACCATGTGATTGGGAAATGATTTAAAATGCATCTCAGTTTTCGTATCCTGGTCCTCGGGTTCACCATTCCAGATGCTTTACTAACACTCTCCCCGCTTGGAGAGTCAGTGCCTTTAACCTCCTCTTTGGCACAGCTTGCAATTTCTGTGCAAAATGAACAGGAATAGGGAGAACCAATGAGAGACTAGCTGTAGGTGTCTGCACGGGCAAATGTAACGCTCATTGCCCACCAGGAAGAGGAATTAAACAAAGGCTCAGTGTGCCCTGCTGGAAACAGATTAGGGCCTGAAGCAATCCTGCGGTTTTGTGCCCAGCTCACAAGAAAGCGAGTTGAAGAAAGGAGCTCAGGGGCACTGTAATTCACAAACCTGCAGAGTTATAAATGACAGCTTTCCTCCAAAAATATATTGAAGTAAGCCTGCGAAGGGGACTTGAAAGCGGGGCAGAATTTCAGGAAAACGATTGCAGGGGGTAGACTGGAATTGCCCTGAAAGCATAGGAAAAGAGGCAGAACGTCGACAATGATGCACTTGGCCAAAAAGGGCGTATGTGTTTTTTCCTGAATATATTCAGGAAAAAACGCATACGCCCTTTTTGGCCAACCAAGCAAGCCTGTAAATGAAATCTGCACTACAATGAAGTCTCACTGCCCCCCTGGCAAAAGGGCCATCTGAAAAAAGTGTAAAATCCAGAAAGGTAGGACAGGATATGGAGAACAGGGAGCCTTGTTATGCTGATTGGCAGGATGTAAATTGCCAGCAGCCACCCTGGAGAAGTGTATGGTGTTTCCTGAAACACGAAAGAAACAAAGCAACACAGCCTATGGCACTTCCACTTATGGTCCTATAGCTTACGGAAATTAAAATCAAAAACAGACAGCCACCCCAATATTTGAGACGGCTGTGTTCACAAGAAGCTCGTCTACAGTATCAGGTAAATATCCCAGAAAGCAAAAAATGGATAAAGAACTTGTGGCACGTACGTACAATGCAATATCACTCAGCAATGAAATCTGTGTCATCAGGCCCATAGCGGCATAGTGAGTGGATGCAGGTACGGTGATTCTACGTGAACTACGTCACACAGAAAAAGAAACATCATAAGATATCACGAATACACGGAATGTAAACTTGACTACACATGAACTGAATTACAAAATAGAAAAGGGTCTCAAATTTAGAAAACCAACTAGTGCTTGCTTATGGGGAAAGGTGCCTTGGGGTGCTGCATAAAACCAGAGACTGAAATTAGCACAGATAACTTTCCATAAGCCCAATATGTAATAGACAAGACCTACTCCTTGCTCAACGAAATGGACCCAACACCACATATTCAACGCCTAGGAATATACCTGACTAGGAAGAATCTTAAAACCCATGGATATATATGTCTCCGTAAGAGAATCAAGGGTGTGTACAGCGGCCGAAAGGCAGCAGTGAAAATCCGATAAATCCCATTATCAAAATAAATTTCGAAAACAAAACACAAAGACAGTGAAATAGAGAGCAATTCTTAAATAATTCACTCAGGGCATGTGATGCAACCGGGATTGACCACATCTACACCCAGAGCTGGTTGAGACATAAGGCTGGACACTTCAGGCTGATAGCATTGGTGAGTTTAGGTGAGCAAATGCACACCCTTTGAAGTCATACTGTATGGTACCTATTCCATGGGTCCCAACTCTTCAGGTTCAAGGGATTCTTCCTCCAGCTAAAACATGCATGTGAAACCCACAGTATGGTCCACCGTGTTATGGGGAAATGATTTAAAATGCATCTCAGTTTTCGTATCCTGGTCCTCGGGTTCACCATTCCAGATGATTTACTAACAGTCTCCCTGCTTGGAGAGTCAGTGCCTTTAACCTCCTGTTTGGCACAGCTTGCAATTTCTGTGCAAGATGAACAGGAATAGGGAGAACCAATGAGAGACTAGCTGTAGGTGTCTGCACGGGCAAATGTAACGCTCATTTCCCACCAGGAAGAGGAATTTACCAAAGGCTCAGCATGCCCTGCCCGAAACAGATTAGGGCCTGAAGCAATCCTGCGGTTTTGTGCCCAGTTCACAAGAAAGCGAGTTGAAGAAAGGAGCTCAGGGGCACTGTAATTCACAAACCTGCAGAGTTATAAATGACAGCTATCCTCCAAAAATATATTGAAGTAAGCCTGCGAAGGGGACTTGAAAGCGGGGCAGAATTTCAGGAAAACGATTGCAGGGGGTAGACTGGAATTGCCCTGAAAGCATAGGAAAAGAGGCAGAACGTCGACAATGATGCACTTGGCCAAAAAGGGCGTATGCGTTTTTTCCTGAATATATTCAGGAAAAAACGCATACGCCCTTTTTGGCCAACCAAGCAAGCCTGTAAAGGAAATCTGCAGTACAATGAAGTCTCACTGCCCCCCGGGCAAGAGGGCCATCTGAAAAAAGTGTAAAATCCAGAAAGGTAGGACAGGATATGGAGAACAGGGAGCCTTGTTATGCTGATTGGCAGGATGTAAATTGCCAGCAGCCAGCCTGGAGAAGTGTATGGTGTTTCCTGAAACACATAAGAAACAAAGCAACACAGTCTATGGCACTTCCACTTATGGTCCTATAGCTTACGGAAATTAAAATCAAAAACAGACAGCCACCCCAATATTTGGGACGGCTGTGTTCACAAGAAGCTCGTCTACAGTAACAGGTAAATATCCCAGAAAGCAAAATATGGATAAAGAAGTTGTGGCACGTACGTACAATGCAATATCACTCAGCAATGAAATCTGTGTCATCAGGCCCGTAGCGGCATAGTGAGTGGATGCAGGTACGGTGATTCTACGTGAACTACGTCACACAGAAAAAGAAACATCATAAGATATCACTAATACACGGAATGTAAACTTGACTACACATGAACTGAATTACAAAACAGAACAGGGTCTCAAATTTAGAAAACCAACTAGTGCTTGCTTATGGGGAAAGGTGCGTTGGGGTGCTTCATAAAACCAGAGACTGAAATTAGCACAGATAACTTTCCATAAGCCAAATATGTAATAGACAAGACCTACTCCTTGCTCAACGAAATGGACCCAACACCACATATTCAACGCCTAGGAATATACCTGACTAGGAAGAATCTTAAAACCCATGGATATATATGTCTCCGTAAGAGAATCAAGCGTGTGTACAGCGGCATAAACACAGCAGTGAAAATCCGATAAATCCCATTATCAAAATAAATTTCAAAAAAAAATCATAAAGACAGTGAAATAGAGAGCAATTCTTAAATAATTCACTCAGGGCATGTGATGCAACCGGGATTTAACACATCTACACCCAGAGCTGGTTGAGACATAAGGCTGGACACTTCAGGCTGATAGCATTGGTGAGTTTCGGTGAGCAAATGCAGACCCTTTGAAGTCATACTGCATGGTACCCATTCCATGGGTCCCAACTCTGCAGGTTCAAGGGATTCTTCCTCCAGCTAAAACATGCATGGGAAACCAAGAGTATCGTCCACCATGTGATTGGGAAATGATTTAAAATGCATCTCAGTTTTCGTATCCTGGTCCTCGGGTTCACCATTCCAGATGCTTTACTAACACTCTCCCCGCTTGGAGAGTCAGTGCCTTTAACCTCCTCTTTGGCACAGCTTGCAATTTCTGTGCAAAATGAACAGGAATAGGGAGAACCAATGAGAGACTAGCTGTAGGTGTCTGCACGGGCAAATGTAACGCTCATTGCCCACCAGGAAGAGGAATTAAACAAAGGCTCAGTGTGCCCTGCTGGAAACAGATTAGGGCCTGAAGCAATCCTGCGGTTTTGTGCCCAGCTCACAAGAAAGCGAGTTGAAGAAAGGAGCTCAGGGGCACTGTAATTCACAAACCTGCAGAGTTATAAATGACAGCTTTCCTCCAAAAATATATTGAAGTAAGCCTGCGAAGGGGACTTGAAAGCGGGGCAGAATTTCAGGAAAACGATTGCAGGGGGTAGACTGGAATTGCCCTGAAAGCATAGGAAAAGAGGCAGAACGTCGACAATGATGCACTTGGCCAAAAAGGGCGTATGCGTTTTTTCCTGAATATATTCAGGAAAAAACGCATACGCCCTTTTTGGCCAACCAAGCAAGCCTGTAAATGAAATCTGCACTACAATGAAGTCTCACTGCCCCCCTGGCAAAAGGGCCATCTGAAAAAAGTGTAAAATCCAGAAAGGTAGGACAGGATATGGAGAACAGGGAGCCTTGTTATGCTGATTGGCAGGATGTAAACTGCCAGCAGCCACCCTGGAGAAGTGTATGGTGTTTCCTGAAACACGAAAGAAACAAAGCAACACAGCCTATGGCACTTCCACTTATGGTCCTATAGCTTACGGAAATTAAAATCAAAAACAGACAGCCACCCCAATATTTGAGACGGCTGTGTTCACAAGAAGCTCGTCTACAGTATCAGGTAAATATCCCAGAAAGCAAAAAATGGATAAAGAACTTGTGGCACGTACGTACAATGCAATATCACTCAGCAATGAAATCTGTGTCATCAGGCCCATAGCGGCATAGTGAGTGGATGCAGGTACGGTGATTCTACGTGAACTACGTCACACAGAAAAAGAAACATCATAAGATATCACGAATACACGGAATGTAAACTTGACTACACATGAACTGAATTACAAAATAGAAAAGGGTCTCAAATTTAGAAAACCAACTAGTGCTTGCTTATGGGGAAAGGTGCCTTGGGGTGCTGCATAAAACCAGAGACTGAAATTAGCACAGATAACTTTCCATAAGCCCAATATGTAATAGACAAGACCTACTCCTTGCTCAACGAAATGGACCCAACACCACATATTCAACGCCTAGGAATATACCTGACTAGGAAGAATCTTAAAACCCATGGATATATATGTCTCCGTAAGAGAATCAAGGGTGTGTACAGCGGCCGAAAGGCAGCAGTGAAAATCCGATAAATCCCATTATCAAAATAAATTTCGAAAACAAAACACAAAGACAGTGAAATAGAGAGCAATTCTTAAATAATTCACTCAGGGCATGTGATGCAACCGGGATTGACCACATCTACACCCAGAGCTGGTTGAGACATAAGGCTGGACACTTCAGGCTGATAGCATTGGTGAGTTTAGGTGAGCAAATGCACACCCTTTGAAGTCATACTGTATGGTACCTATTCCATGGGTCCCAACTCTTCAGGTTCAAGGGATTCTTCCTCCAGCTAAAACATGCATGTGAAACCCACAGTATGGTCCACCGTGTTATGGGGAAATGATTTAAAATGCATCTCCCTTTTCGTATCCTGGTCCTCGGGTTCACCATTCCAGATGATTTACTAACAGTCTCCCTGCTTGGAGAGTCAGTGCCTTTAACCTCCTGTTTGGCACAGCTTGCAATTTCTGTGCAAGATGAACAGGAATAGGGAGAACCAATGAGAGACTAGCTGTAGGTGTCTGCACGGGCAAATGTAACGCTCATTTCCCACCAGGAAGAGGAATTTACCAAAGGCTCAGCATGCCCTGCCCGAAACAGATTAGGGCCTGAAGCAATCCTGCGGTTTTGTGCCCAGTTCACAAGAAAGCGAGTTGAAGAAAGGAGCTCAGGGGCACTGTAATTCACAAACCTGCAGAGTTATAAATGACAGCTATCCTCCAAAAATATATTGAAGTAAGCCTGCGAAGGGGACTTGAAAGCGGGGCAGAATTTCAGGAAAACGATTGCAGGGGGTAGACTGGAATTGCCCTGAAAGCATAGGAAAAGAGGCAGAACGTCGACAATGATGCACTTGGCCAAAAAGGGCGTATGCGTTTTTTCCTGAATATATTCAGGAAAAAACGCATACGCCCTTTTTGGCCAACCAAGCAAGCCTGTAAAGGAAATCTGCAGTACAATGAAGTCTCACTGCCCCCCGGGCAAGAGGGCCATCTGAAAAAAGTGTAAAATCCAGAAAGGTAGGACAGGATATGGAGAACAGGGAGCCTTGTTATGCTGATTGGCAGGATGTAAATTGCCAGCAGCCAGCCTGGAGAAGTGTATGGTGTTTCCTGAAACACATAAGAAACAAAGCAACACAGTCTATGGCACTTCCACTTATGGTCCTATAGCTTACGGAAATTAAAATCAAAAACAGACAGCCACCCCAATATTTGGGACGGCTGTGTTCACAAGAAGCTCGTCTACAGTAACAGGTAAATATCCCAGAAAGCAAAATATGGATAAAGAAGTTGTGGCACGTACGTACAATGCAATATCACTCAGCAATGAAATCTGTGTCATCAGGCCCGTAGCGGCATAGTGAGTGGATGCAGGTACGGTGATTCTACGTGAACTACGTCACACAGAAAAAGAAACATCATAAGATATCACTAATACACGGAATGTAAACTTGACTACACATGAACTGAATTACAAAACAGAACAGGGTCTCAAATTTAGAAAACCAACTAGTGCTTGCTTATGGGGAAAGGTGCGTTGGGGTGCTTCATAAAACCAGAGACTGAAATTAGCACAGATAACTTTCCATAAGCCAAATATGTAATAGACAAGACCTACTCCTTGCTCAACGAAATGGACCCAACACCACATATTCAACGCCTAGGAATATACCTGACTAGGAAGAATCTTAAAACCCATGGATATATATGTCTCCGTAAGAGAATCAAGCGTGTGTACAGCGGCATAAACGCAGCAGTGAAAATCCGATAAATCCCATTATCAAAATAAATTTCAAAAAAAAATCATAAAGACAGTGAAATAGAGAGCAATTCTTAAATAATTCACTCAGGGCATGTGATGCAACCGGGATTTAACACATCTACACCCAGAGCTGGTTGAGACATAAGGCTGGACACTTCAGGCTGATAGCATTGGTGAGTTTCGGTGAGCAAATGCAGACCCTTTGAAGTCATACTGCATGGTACCCATTCCATGGGTCCCAACTCTGCAGGTTCAAGGGATTCTTCCTCCAGCTAAAACATGCATGGGAAACCAAGAGTATCGTCCACCATGTGATTGGGAAATGATTTAAAATGCATCTCAGTTTTCGTATCCTGGTCCTCGGGTTCACCATTCCAGATGCTTTACTAACACTCTCCCCGCTTGGAGAGTCAGTGCCTTTAACCTCCTCTTTGGCACAGCTTGCAATTTCTGTGCAAAATGAACAGGAATAGGGAGAACCAATGAGAGACTAGCTGTAGGTGTCTGCACGGGCAAATGTAACGCTCATTGCCCACCAGGAAGAGGAATTAAACAAAGGCTCAGTGTGCCCTGCTGGAAAGAGATTAGGGCCTGAAGCAATCCTGCGGTTTTGTGCCCAGCTCACAAGAAAGCGAGTTGAAGAAAGGAGCTCAGGGGCACTGTAATTCACAAACCTGCAGAGTTATAAATGACAGCTTTCCTCCAAAAATATATTGAAGTAAGCCTGCGAAGGGGACTTGAAAGCGGGGCAGAATTTCAGGAAAACGATTGCAGGGGGTAGACTGGAATTGCCCTGAAAGCATAGGAAAAGAGGCAGAACGTCGACAATGATGCACTTGGCCAAAAAGGGCGTATGCGTTTTTTCCTGAATATATTCAGGAAAAAACGCATACGCCCTTTTTGGCCAACCAAGCAAGCCTGTAAATGAAATCTGCACTACAATGAAGTCTCACTGCCCCCCTGGCAAAAGGGCCATCTGAAAAAAGTGTAAAATCCAGAAAGGTAGGACAGGATATGGAGAACAGGGAGCCTTGTTATGCTGATTGGCAGGATGTAAATTGCCAGCAGCCACCCTGGAGAAGTGTATGGTGTTTCCTGAAACACGAAAGAAACAAAGCAACACAGCCTATGGCACTTCCACTTATGGTCCTATAGCTTACGGAAATTAAAATCAAAAACAGACAGCCACCCCAATATTTGAGACGGCTGTGTTCACAAGAAGCTCGTCTACAGTATCAGGTAAATATCCCAGAAAGCAAAAAATGGATAAAGAACTTGTGGCACGTACGTACAATGCAATATCACTCAGCAATGAAATCTGTGTCATCAGGCCCATAGCGGCATAGTGAGTGGATGCAGGTACGGTGATTCTACGTGAACTACGTCACACAGAAAAAGAAACATCATAAGATATCACTAATACACGGAATGTAAACTTGACTACACATGAACTGAATTACAAAACAGAACATGGTCTCAAATTTAGAAAACCAACTAGTGCTTGCTTATGGGGAAAGGTGCGTTGGGGTGCTTCATAAAACCAGAGACTGAAATTAGCACAGATAACTTTCCATAAGCCAAATATGTAATAGACAAGACCTACTCCTTGCTCAACGAAATGGACCCAACACCACATATTCAACGCCTAGGAATATACCTGACTAGGAAGAATCTTAAAACCCATGGATATATATGTCTCCGTAAGAGAATCAAGCGTGTGTACAGCGGCATAAACGCAGCAGTGAAAATCCGATAAATCCCATTATCAAAATAAATTTCAAAAAAAAATCATAAAGACAGTGAAATAGAGAGCAATTCTTAAATAATTCACTCAGGGCATGTGATGCAACCGGGATTTAACACATCTACACCCAGAGCTGGTTGAGACATAAGGCTGGACACTTCAGGCTGATAGCATTGGTGAGTTTCGGTGAGCAAATGCAGACCCTTTGAAGTCATACTGCATGGTACCCATTCCATGGGTCCCAACTCTCCAGGTTCAAGGGATTCTTCCTCCAGCTAAAACATGCATGGGAAACCAAGAGTATCGTCCACCATGTGATTGGGAAATGATTTAAAATGCATCTCAGTTTTCGTATCCTGGTCCTTGGGTTCACCATTCCAGATGCTTTACTAACACTCTCCCCGCTTGGAGAGTCAGTGCCTTTAACCTCCTGTTTGGCACAGCTTGCAATTTCTGTGCAAGATGAACAGGAATAGGGAGAACCAATGAGAGACTAGCTGTAGGTGTCTGCACGGGCAAATGTAACGCTCATTTCCCACCAGGAAGAGGAATTTACCAAAGGCTCAGCATGCCCTGCCCGAAACAGATTAGGGCCTGAAGCAATCCTGCGGTTTTGTGCCCAGTTCACAAGAAAGCGAGTTGAAGAAAGGAGCTCAGGGGCACTGTAATTCACAAACCTGCAGAGTTATAAATGACAGCTATCCTCCAAAAATATATTGAAGTAAGCCTGCGAAGGGGACTTGAAAGCGGGGCAGAATTTCAGGAAAACGATTGCAGGGGGTAGACTGGAATTGCCCTGAAAGCATAGGAAAAGAGGCAGAACGTCGACAATGATGCACTTGGCCAAAAAGGGCGTATGCGTTTTTTCCTGAATATATTCAGGAAAAAACGCATACGCCCTTTTTGGCCAACCAAGAAAGCCTGTAAAGGAAATCTGCACTACAATGAAGTCTCACTGCCCCCCGGGCAAGAGGGCCATCTGAAAAAAGTGTAAAATCCAGAAAGGTAGGACAGTATATGGAGATCAGGGAGCCTTGTTATGCTGATTGGCAGGATGTAAATTGCCAGCAGCCAGCCTGGAGAAGTGTATGGTGTTTCCTGAAACACATAAGAAACAAAGCAACACAGTCTATGGCACTTCCACTTATGGTCCTATAGCTTACGGAAATTAAAATCAAAAACAGACAGCCACCCCAATATTTGGGACGGCTGTGTTCACAAGAAGCTCGTCTACAGTAACAGGTAAATATCCCAGAAAGCAAAATATGGATAAAGAAGTTGTGGCACGTACGTACAATGCAATATCACTCAGCAATGAAATCTGTGTCATCAGGCCCGTAGCGGCATAGTGAGTGGATGCAGGTACGGTGATTCTACGTGAACTACGTCACACAGAAAAAGAAACATCATAAGATATCACTAATACACGGAATGTAAACTTGACTACACATGAACTGAATTACAAAACAGAACAGGGTCTCAAATTAGAAAACCAACTAGTGCTTGCTTATGGGGAAAGGTGCGTTGGGGTGCTTCATAAACCAGAGACTGAAATTAGCACAGATAACTTTCCGTAAGCCAAATATGTAATAGACAAGACCTACTCCTTGCTCAACGAAATGGACCCAACACCACATATTCAACGCCTAGGAATATACCTGACTAGGAAGAATCTTAAAACCCATGGATATATATGTCTCCGTAAGAGAATCAAGCGTGTGTACAGCGGCATAAACGCAGCAGTGAAAATCCGATAAATCCCATTATCAAAATAAATTTCAAAAAAAAATCATAAAGACAGTGAAATAGAGAGCAATTCTTAAATAATTCACTCAGGGCATGTGATGCAACCGGGATTTAACACATCTACACCCAGAGCTGGTTGAGACATAAGGCTGGACACTTCAGGCTGATAGCATTGGTGAGTTTCGGTGAGCAAATGCAGACCCTTTGAAGTCATACTGCATGGTACCCATTCCATGGGTCCCAACTCTCCAGGTTCAAGGGATTCTTCCTCCAGCTAAAACATGCATGGGAAACCAAGAGTATCGTCCACCATGTGATTGGGAAATGATTTAAAATGCATCTCAGTTTTCGTATCCTGGTCCTCGGGTTCACCATTCCAGATGCTTTACTAACACTCTCCCCGCTTGGAGAGTCAGTGCCTTTAACCTCCTCTTTGGCACAGCTTGCAATTTCTGTGCAAAATGAACAGGAATAGGGAGAACCAATGAGAGACTAGCTGTAGGTGTCTGCACGGGCAAATGTAACACTCATTGCCCACCAGGAAGAGGAATTAAACAAAGGCTCAGTGTGCCCTGCTGGAAACAGATTAGGGCCTGAAGCAATCCTGCGGTTTTGTGCCCAGCTCACAAGAAAGCGAGTTGAAGAAAGGAGCTCAGGGGCACTGTAATTCACAAACCTGCAGAGTTATAAATGACAGCTTTCCTCCAAAAATATATTGAAGTAAGCCTGCGAAGGGGACTTGAAAGCGGGGCAGAATTTCAGGAAAACGATTGCAGGGGGTAGACTGGAATTGCCCTGAAAGCATAGGAAAAGAGGCAGAACGTCGACAATGATGCACTTGGCCAAAAAGGGCGTATGCGTTTTTTCCTGAATATATTCAGGAAAAAACGCATACGCCCTTTTTGGCCAACCAAGCAAGCCTGTAAATGAAATCTGCACTACAATGAAGTCTCACTGCCCCCCTGGCAAAAGGGCCATCTGAAAAAAGTGTAAAATCCAGAAAGGTAGGACAGGATATGGAGAACAGGGAGCCTTGTTATGCTGATTGGCAGGATGTAAATTGCCAGCAGCCACCCTGGAGAAGTGTATGGTGTTTCCTGAAACACGAAAGAAACAAAGCAACACAGCCTATGGCACTTCCACTTATGGTCCTATAGCTTACGGAAATTAAAATCAAAAACAGACAGCCACCCCAATATTTGAGACGGCTGTGTTCACAAGAAGCTCGTCTACAGTATCAGGTAAATATCCCAGAAAGCAAAAAATGGATAAAGAACTTGTGGCACGTACGTACAATGCAATATCACTCAGCAATGAAATCTGTGTCATCAGGCCCATAGCGGCATAGTGAGTGGATGCAGGTACGGTGATTCTACGTGAACTACGTCACACAGAAAAAGAAACATCATAAGATATCACGAATACACGGAATGTAAACTTGACTACACATGAACTGAATTACAAAATAGAAAAGGGTCTCAAATTTAGAAAACCAACTAGTGCTTGCTTATGGGGAAAGGTGCCTTGGGGTGCTGCATAAAACCAGAGACTGAAATTAGCACAGATAACTTTCCATAAGCCCAATATGTAATAGACAAGACCTACTCCTTGCTCAACGAAATGGACCCAACACCACATATTCAACGCCTAGGAATATACCTGACTAGGAAGAATCTTAAAACCCATGGATATATATGTCTCCGTAAGAGAATCAAGGGTGTGTACAGCGGCCGAAAGGCAGCAGTGAAAATCCGATAAATCCCATTATCAAAATAAATTTCGAAAACAAAACACAAAGACAGTGAAATAGAGAGCAATTCTTAAATAATTCACTCAGGGCATGTGATGCAACCGGGATTGACCACATCTACACCCAGAGCTGGTTGAGACATAAGGCTGGACACTTCAGGCTGATAGCATTGGTGAGTTTAGGTGAGCAAATGCACACCCTTTGAAGTCATACTGTATGGTACCTATTCCATGGGTCCCAACTCTTCAGGTTCAAGGGATTCTTCCTCCAGCTAAAACATGCATGTGAAACCCACAGTATGGTCCACCGTGTTATGGGGAAATGATTTAAAATGCATCTCAGTTTTCGTATCCTGGTCCTCGGGTTCACCATTCCAGATGATTTACTAACAGTCTCCCTGCTTGGAGAGTCAGTGCCTTTAACCTCCTGTTTGGCACAGCTTGCAATTTCTGTGCAAGATGAACAGGAATAGGGAGAACCAATGAGAGACTAGCTGTAGGTGTCTGCACGGGCAAATGTAACGCTCATTTCCCACCAGGAAGAGGAATTTACCAAAGGCTCAGCATGCCCTGCCCGAAACAGATTAGGGCCTGAAGCAATCCTGCGGTTTTGTGCCCAGTTCACAAGAAAGCGAGTTGAAGAAAGGAGCTCAGGGGCACTGTAATTCACAAACCTGCAGAGTTATAAATGACAGCTATCCTCCAAAAATATATTGAAGTAAGCCTGCGAAGGGGACTTGAAAGCGGGGCAGAATTTCAGGAAAACGATTGCAGGGGGTAGACTGGAATTGCCCTGAAAGCATAGGAAAAGAGGCAGAACGTCGACAATGATGCACTTGGCCAAAAAGGGCGTATGCGTTTTTTCCTGAATATATTCAGGAAAAAACGCATACGCCCTTTTTGGCCAACCAAGCAAGCCTGTAAAGGAAATCTGCACTACAATGAAGTCTCACTGCCCCCCGGGCAAGAGGGCCATCTGAAAAAAGTGTAAAATCCAGAAAGGTAGGACAGGATATGGAGAACAGGGAGCCTTGTTATGCTGATTGGCAGGATGTAAATTGCCAGCAGCCAGCCTGGAGAAGTGTATGGTGTTTCCTGAAACACATAAGAAACAAAGCAACACAGTCTATGGCACTTCCACTTATGGTCCTATAGCTTACGGAAATTAAAATCAAAAACAGACAGCCACCCCAATATTTGGGACGGCTGTGTTCACAAGAAGCTCGTCTACAGTAACAGGTAAATATCCCAGAAAGCAAAATATGGATAAAGAAGTTGTGGCACGTACGTACAATGCAATATCACTCAGCAATGAAATCTGTGTCATCAGGCCCGTAGCGGCATAGTGAGTGGATGCAGGTACGGTGATTCTACGTGAACTACGTCACACAGAAAAAGAAACATCATAAGATATCACTAATACACGGAATGTAAACTTGACTACACATGAACTGAATTACAAAACAGAACAGGGTCTCAAATTTAGAAAACCAACTAGTGCTTGCTTATGGGGAAAGGTGCGTTGGGGTGCTTCATAAAACCAGAGACTGAAATTAGCACAGATAACTTTCCATAAGCCAAATATGTAATAGACAAGACCTACTCCTTGCTCAACGAAATGGACCCAACACCACATATTCAACGCCTAGGAATATACCTGACTAGGAAGAATCTTAAAACCCATGGATATATATGTCTCCGTAAGAGAATCAAGCGTGTGTACAGCGGCATAAACGCAGCAGTGAAAATCCGATAAATCCCATTATCAAAATAAATTTCAAAAAAAAATCATAAAGACAGTGAAATAGAGAGCAATTCTTAAATAAATCACTCAGGGCATGTGATGCAACCGGGATTTAACACATCTACACCCAGAGCTGGTTGAGACATAAGGCTGGACACTTCAGGCTGATAGCATTGGTGAGTTTCGGTGAGCAAATGCAGACCCTTTGAAGTCATACTGCATGGTACCCATTCCATGGGTCCCAACTCTCCAGGTTCAAGGGATTCTTCCTCCAGCTAAAACATGCATGGGAAACCAAGAGTATCGTCCACCATGTGATTGGGAAATGATTTAAAATGCATCTCAGTTTTCGTATCCTGGTCCTCGGGTTCACCATTCCAGATGCTTTACTAACACTCTCCCCGCTTGGAGAGTCAGTGCCTTTAACCTCCTCTTTGGCACAGCTTGCAATTTCTGTGCAAAATGAACAGGAATAGGGAGAACCAATGAGAGACTAGCTGTAGGTGTCTGCACGGGCAAATGTAACGCTCATTGCCCACCAGGAAGAGGAATTAAACAAAGGCTCAGTCTGCCCTGCTGGAAACAGATTAGGGCCTGAAGCAATCCTGCGGTTTTGTGCCCAGCTCACAAGAAAGCGAGTTGAAGAAAGGAGCTCAGGGGCACTGTAATTCACAAACCTGCAGAGTTATAAATGACAGCTTTCCTCCAAAAATATATTGAAGTAAGCCTGCGAAGGGGACTTGAAAGCGGGGCAGAATTTCAGGAAAACGATTGCAGGGGGTAGACTGGAATTGCCCTGAAAGCATAGGAAAAGAGGCAGAACGTCGACAATGATGCACTTGGCCAAAAAGGGCGTATGCGTTTTTTCCTGAATATATTCAGGAAAAAACGCATACGCCCTTTTTGGCCAACCAAGCAAGCCTGTAAATGAAATCTGCACTACAATGAAGTCTCACTGCCCCCCTGGCAAAAGGGCCATCTGAAAAAAGTGTAAAATCCAGAAAGGTAGGACAGGATATGGAGAACAGGGAGCCTTGTTATGCTGATTGGCAGGATGTAAATTGCCAGCAGCCACCCTGGAGAAGTGTATGGTGTTTCCTGAAACACGAAAGAAACAAAGCAACACAGCCTATGGCACTTCCACTTATGGTCCTATAGCTTACGGAAATTAAAATCAAAAACAGACAGCCACCCCAATATTTGAGACGGCTGTGTTCACAAGAAGCTCGTCTACAGTATCAGGTAAATATCCCAGAAAGCAAAAAATGGATAAAGAACTTGTGGCACGTACGTACAATGCAATATCACTCAGCAATGAAATCTGTGTCATCAGGCCCATAGCGGCATAGTGAGTGGATGCAGGTACGGTGATTCTACGTGAACTACGTCACACAGAAAAAGAAACATCATAAGATATCACGAATACACGGAATGTAAACTTGACTACACATGAACTGAATTACAAAATAGAAAAGGGTCTCAAATTTAGAAAACCAACTAGTGCTTGCTTATGGGGAAAGGTGCCTTGGGGTGCTGCATAAAACCAGAGACTGAAATTAGCACAGATAACTTTCCATAAGCCCAATATGTAATAGACAAGACCTACTCCTTGCTCAACGAAATGGACCCCACACCACATATTCAACGCCTAGGATTATACCTGACTAGGAAGAATCTTAAAACCCATGGATATATATGTCTCCGTAAGAGAATCAAGGGTGTGTACAGCGGCCGAAAGGCAGCAGTGAAAATCCGATAAATCCCATTATCAAAATAAATTTCGAAAACAAAACACAAAGACAGTGAAATAGAGAGCAATTCTTAAATAATTCACTCAGGGCATGTGATGCAACCGGGATTGACCACATCTACACCCAGAGCTGGTTGAGACATAAGGCTGGACACTTCAGGCTGATAGCATTGGTGAGTTTAGGTGAGCAAATGCACACCCTTTGAAGTCATACTGTATGGTACCTATTCCATGGGTCCCAACTCTTCAGGTTCAAGGGATTCTTCCTCCAGCTAAAACATGCATGTGAAACCCACAGTATGGTCCACCGTGTTATGGGGAAATGATTTAAAATGCATCTCCCTTTTCGTATCCTGGTCCTCGGGTTCACCATTCCAGATGATTTACTAACAGTCTCCCTGCTTGGAGAGTCAGTGCCTTTAACCTCCTGTTTGGCACAGCTTGCAATTTCTGTGCAAGATGAAGAGGAATAGGGAGAACCAATGAGAGACTAGCTGTAGGTGTCTGCACGGGCAAATGTAACGCCCATTTCCCACCAGGAAGAGGAATTTACCAAAGGCTCAGCATGCCCTGCCCGAAACAGATTAGGGCCTGAAGCAATCCTGCGGTTTTGTGCCCAGTTCACAAGAAAGCGAGTTGAAGAAAGGAGCTCAGGGGCACTGTAATTCACAAACCTGCAGAGTTATAAATGACAGCTATCCTCCAAAAATATATTGAAGTAAGCCTGCGAAGGGGACTTGAAAGCGGGGCAGAATTTCAGGAAAACGATTGCAGGGGGTAGACTGGAATTGCCCTGAAAGCATAGGAAAAGAGGCAGAACGTCGACAATGATGCACTTGGCCAAAAAGGGCGTATGCGTTTTTTCCTGAATATATTCAGGAAAAAACGCATACGCCCTTTTTGGCCAACCAAGAAAGCCTGTAAAGGAAATCTGCACTACAATGAAGTCTCACTGCCCCCCGGGCAAGAGGGCCATCTGAAAAAAGTGTAAAATCCAGAAAGGTAGGACAGTATATGGAGATCAGGGAGCCTTGTTATGCTGATTGGCAGGATGTAAATTGCCAGCAGCCAGCCTGGAGAAGTGTATGGTGTTTCCTGAAACACATAAGAAACAAAGCAACACAGTCTATGGCACTTCCACTTATGGTCCTATAGCTTACGGAAATTAAAATCAAAAACAGACAGCCACCCCAATATTTGGGACGGCTGTGTTCACAAGAAGCTCGTCTACAGTAACAGGTAAATATCCCAGAAAGCAAAATATGGATAAAGAAGTTGTGGCACGTACGTACAATGCAATATCACTCAGCAATGAAATCTGTGTCATCAGGCCCGTAGCGGCATAGTGAGTGGATGCAGGTACGGTGATTCTACGTGAACTACGTCACACAGAAAAAGAAACATCATAAGATATCACTAATACACGGAATGTAAACTTGACTACACATGAACTGAATTACAAAACAGAACAGGGTCTCAAATTAGAAAACCAACTAGTGCTTGCTTATGGGGAAAGGTGCGTTGGGGTGCTTCATAAACCAGAGACTGAAATTAGCACAGATAACTTTCCGTAAGCCAAATATGTAATAGACAAGACCTACTCCTTGCTCAACGAAATGGACCCAACACCACATATTCAACGCCTAGGAATATACCTGACTAGGAAGAATCTTAAAACCCATGGATATATATGTCTCCGTAAGAGAATCAAGCGTGTGTACAGCGGCATAAACGCAGCAGTGAAAATCCGATAAATCCCATTATCAAAATAAATTTCAAAAAAAAATCATAAAGACAGTGAAATAGAGAGCAATTCTTAAATAATTCACTCAGGGCATGTGATGCAACCGGGATTTAACACATCTACACCCAGAGCTGGTTGAGACATAAGGCTGGACACTTCAGGCTGATAGCATTGGTGAGTTTCGGTGAGCAAATGCAGACCCTTTGAAGTCATACTGCATGGTACCCATTCCATGGGTCCCAACTCTCCAGGTTCAAGGGATTCTTCCTCCAGCTAAAACATGCATGGGAAACCAAGAGTATCGTCCACCATGTGATTGGGAAATGATTTAAAATGCATCTCAGTTTTCGTATCCTGGTCCTCGGGTTCACCATTCCAGATGCTTTACTAACACTCCCCCCGCTTGGAGAGTCAGTGCCTTTAACCTCCTCTTTGGCACAGCTTGCAATTTCTGTGCAAAATGAACAGGAATAGGGAGAACCAATGAGAGACTAGCTGTAGGTGTCTGCACGGGCAAATGTAACACTCATTGCCCACCAGGAAGAGGAATTAAACAAAGGCTCAGTGTGCCCTGCTGGAAACAGATTAGGGCCTGAAGCAATCCTGCGGTTTTGTGCCCAGCTCACAAGAAAGCGAGTTGAAGAAAGGAGCTCAGGGGCACTGTAATTCACAAACCTGCAGAGTTATAAATGACAGCTTTCCTCCAAAAATATATTGAAGTAAGCCTGCGAAGGGGACTTGAAAGCGGGGCAGAATTTCAGGAAAACGATTGCAGGGGGTAGACTGGAATTGCCCTGAAAGCATAGGAAAAGAGGCAGAACGTCGACAATGATGCACTTGGCCAAAAAGGGCGTATGCGTTTTTTCCTGAATATATTCAGGAAAAAACGCATACGCCCTTTTTGGCCAACCAAGCAAGCCTGTAAATGAAATCTGCACTACAATGAAGTCTCACTGCCCCCCTGGCAAAAGGGCCATCTGAAAAAAGTGTAAAATCCAGAAAGGTAGGACAGGATATGGAGAACAGGGAGCCTTGTTATGCTGATTGGCAGGATGTAAATTGCCAGCAGCCACCCTGGAGAAGTGTATGGTGTTTCCTGAAACACGAAAGAAACAAAGCAACACAGCCTATGGCACTTCCACTTATGGTCCTATAGCTTACGGAAATTAAAATCAAAAACAGACAGCCACCCCAATATTTGAGACGGCTGTGTTCACAAGAAGCTCGTCTACAGTATCAGGTAAATATCCCAGAAAGCAAAAAATGGATAAAGAACTTGTGGCACGTACGTACAATGCAATATCACTCAGCAATGAAATCTGTGTCATCAGGCCCATAGCGGCATAGTGAGTGGATGCAGGTACGGTGATTCTACGTGAACTACGTCACACAGAAAAAGAAACATCATAAGATATCACGAATACACGGAATGTAAACTTGACTACACATGAACTGAATTACAAAATAGAAAAGGGTCTCAAATTTAGAAAACCAACTAGTGCTTGCTTATGGGGAAAGGTGCCTTGGGGTGCTGCATAAAACCAGAGACTGAAATTAGCACAGATAACTTTCCATAAGCCCAATATGTAATAGACAAGACCTACTCCTTGCTCAACGAAATGGACCCAACACCACATATTCAACGCCTAGGAATATACCTGACTAGGAAGAATCTTAAAACCCATGGATATATATGTCTCCGTAAGAGAATCAAGGGTGTGTACAGCGGCCGAAAGGCAGCAGTGAAAATCCGATAAATCCCATTATCAAAATAAATTTCGAAAACAAAACACAAAGACAGTGAAATAGAGAGCAATTCTTAAATAATTCACTCAGGGCATGTGATGCAACCGGGATTGACCACATCTACACCCAGAGCTGGTTGAGACATAAGGCTGGACACTTCAGGCTGATAGCATTGGTGAGTTTAGGTGAGCAAATGCACACCCTTTGAAGTCATACTGTATGGTACCTATTCCATGGGTCCCAACTCTTCAGGTTCAAGGGATTCTTCCTCCAGCTAAAACATGCATGTGAAACCCACAGTATGGTCCACCGTGTTATGGGGAAATGATTTAAAATGCATCTCCCTTTTCGTATCCTGGTCCTCGGGTTCACCATTCCAGATGATTTACTAACAGTCTCCCTGCTTGGAGAGTCAGTGCCTTTAACCTCCTGTTTGGCACAGCTTGCAATTTCTGTGCAAGATGAACAGGAATAGGGAGAACCAATGAGAGACTAGCTGTAGGTGTCTGCACGGGCAAATGTAACGCTCATTTCCCACCAGGAAGAGGAATTTACCAAAGGCTCAGCATGCCCTGCCCGAAACAGATTAGGGCCTGAAGCAATCCTGCGGTTTTGTGCCCAGTTCACAAGAAAGCGAGTTGAAGAAAGGAGCTCAGGGGCACTGTAATTCACAAACCTGCAGAGTTATAAATGACAGCTATCCTCCAAAAATATATTGAAGTAAGCCTGCGAAGGGGACTTGAAAGCGGGGCAGAATTTCAGGAAAACGATTGCAGGGGGTAGACTGGAATTGCCCTGAAAGCATAGGAAAAGAGGCAGAACGTCGACAATGATGCACTTGGCCAAAAAGGGCGTATGCGTTTTTTCCTGAATATATTCAGGAAAAAACGCATACGCCCTTTTTGGCCAACCAAGCAAGCCTGTAAAGGAAATCTGCACTACAATGAAGTCTCACTGCCCCCCGGGCAAGAGGGCCATCTGAAAAAAGTGTAAAATCCAGAAAGGTAGGACAGGATATGGAGAACAGGGAGCCTTGTTATGCTGATTGGCAGGATGTAAATTGCCAGCAGCCAGCCTGGAGAAGTGTATGGTGTTTCCTGAAACACATAAGAAACAAAGCAACACAGTCTATGGCACTTCCACTTATGGTCCTATAGCTTACGGAAATTAAAATCAAAAACAGACAGCCACCCCAATATTTGGGACGGCTGTGTTCACAAGAAGCTCGTCTACAGTAACAGGTAAATATCCCAGAAAGCAAAATATGGATAACGAAGTTGTGGCACGTACGTACAATGCAATATCACTCAGCAATGAAATCTGTGTCATCAGGCCCGTAGCGGCATAGTGAGTGGATGCAGGTACGGTGATTCTACGTGAACTACGTCACACAGAAAAAGAAACATCATAAGATATCACTAATACACGGAATGTAAACTTGACTACACATGAACTGAATTACAAAACAGAACAGGGTCTCAAATTTAGAAAACCAACTAGTGCTTGCTTATGGGGAAAGGTGCGTTGGGGTGCTTCATAAAACCAGAGACTGAAATTAGCACAGATAACTTTGCATAAGCCAAATATGTAATAGACAAGACCTACTCCTTGCTCAACGAAATGGACCCAACACCACATATTCAACGCCTAGGAATATACCTGACTAGGAAGAATCTTAAAACCCATGGATATATATGTCTCCGTAAGAGAATCAAGCGTGTGTACAGCGGCATAAACGCAGCAGTGAAAATCCGATAAATCCCATTATCAAAATAAATTTCAAAAAAAAATCATAAAGACAGTGAAATAGAGAGCAATTCTTAAATAATTCACTCAGGGCATGTGATGCAACCGGGATTTAACACATCTACACCCAGAGCTGGTTGAGACATAAGGCTGGACACTTCAGGCTGATAGCATTGGTGAGTTTCGGTGAGCAAATGCAGACCCTTTGAAGTCATACTGCATGGTACCCATTCCATGGGTCCCAACTCTCCAGGTTCAAGGGATTCTTCCTCCAGCTAAAACATGCATGGGAAACCAAGAGTATCGTCCACCATGTGATTGGGAAATGATTTAAAATGCATCTCAGTTTTCGTATCCTGGTCCTCGGGTTCACCATTCCAGATGCTTTACTAACACTCTCCCCGCTTGGAGAGTCAGTGCCTTTAACCTCCTCTTTGGCACAGCTTGCAATTTCTGTGCAAAATGAACAGGAATAGGGAGAACCAATGAGAGACTAGCTGTAGGTGTCTGCACGGGCAAATGTAACGCTCATTGCCCACCAGGAAGAGGAATTAAACAAAGGCTCAGTCTGCCCTGCTGGAAACAGATTAGGGCCTGAAGCAATCCTGCGGTTTTGTGCCCAGCTCACAAGAAAGCGAGTTGAAGAAAGGAGCTCAGGGGCACTGTAATTCACAAACCTGCAGAGTTATAAATGACAGCTTTCCTCCAAAAATATATTGAAGTAAGCCTGCGAAGGGGACTTGAAAGCGGGGCAGAATTTCAGGAAAACGATTGCAGGGGGTAGACTGGAATTGCCCTGAAAGCATAGGAAAAGAGGCAGAACGTCGACAATGATGCACTTGGCCAAAAAGGGCGTATGCGTTTTTTCCTGAATATATTCAGGAAAAAACGCATACGCCCTTTTTGGCCAACCAAGCAAGCCTGTAAATGAAATCTGCACTACAATGAAGTCTCACTGCCCCCCTGGCAAAAGGGCCATCTGAAAAAAGTGTAAAATCCAGAAAGGTAGGACAGGATATGGAGAACAGGGAGCCTTGTTATGCTGATTGGCAGGATGTAAATTGCCAGCAGCCACCCTGGAGAAGTGTATGGTGTTTCCTGAAACACGAAAGAAACAAAGCAACACAGCCTATGGCACTTCCACTTATGGTCCTATAGCTTACGGAAATTAAAATCAAAAACAGACAGCCACCCCAATATTTGAGACGGCTGTGTTCACAAGAAGCTCGTCTACAGTATCAGGTAAATATCCCAGAAAGCAAAAAATGGATAAAGAACTTGTGGCACGTACGTACAATGCAATATCACTCAGCAATGAAATCTGTGTCATCAGGCCCATAGCGGCATAGTGAGTGGATGCAGGTACGGTGATTCTACGTGAACTACGTCACACAGAAAAAGAAACATCATAAGATATCACGAATACACGGAATGTAAACTTGACTACACATGAACTGAATTACAAAATAGAAAAGGGTCTCAAATTTAGAAAACCAACTAGTGCTTGCTTATGGGGAAAGGTGCCTTGGGGTGCTGCATAAAACCAGAGACTGAAATTAGCACAGATAACTTTCCATAAGCCCAATATGTAATAGACAAGACCTACTCCTTGCTCAACGAAATGGACCCAACACCACATATTCAACGCCTAGGATTATACCTGACTAGGAAGAATCTTAAAACCCATGGATATATATGTCTCCGTAAGAGAATCAAGGGTGTGTACAGCGGCCGAAAGGCAGCAGTGAAAATCCGATAAATCCCATTATCAAAATAAATTTCGAAAACAAAACACAAAGACAGTGAAATAGAGAGCAATTCTTAAATAATTCACTCAGGGCATGTGATGCAACCGGGATTGACCACATCTACACCCAGAGCTGGTTGAGACATAAGGCTGGACACTTCAGGCTGATAGCATTGGTGAGTTTAGGTGAGCAAATGCACACCCTTTGAAGTCATACTGTATGGTACCTATTCCATGGGTCCCAACTCTTCAGGTTCAAGGGATTCTTCCTCCAGCTAAAACATGCATGTGAAACCCACAGTATGGTCCACCGTGTTATGGGGAAATGATTTAAAATGCATCTCAGTTTTCGTATCCTGGTCCTCGGGTTCACCATTCCAGATGATTTTCTAACAGTCTCCCTGCTTGGAGAGTCAGTGCCTTTAACCTCCTGTTTGGCACAGCTTGCAATTTCTGTGCAAGATGAACAGGAATAGGGAGAACCAATGAGAGACTAGCTGTAGGTGTCTGCACGGGCAAATGTAATGCTCATTTCCCACCAGGAAGAGGAATTTACCAAAGGCTCAGCATGCCCTGCCCGAAACAGATTAGGGCCTGAAGCAATTCTGCGGTTTTGTGCCCAGTTCACAAGAAAGCGAGTTGAAGAAAGGAGCTCAGGGGCACTGTAATTCACAAACCTGCAGAGTTATAAATGACAGCTATCCTCCAAAAATATATTGAAGTAAGCCTGCGAAGGGGACTTGAAAGCGGGGCAGAATTTCAGGAAAACGATTGCAGTGGGTAGACTGGAATTGCCCTGAAAGCATAGGAAAAGAGGCAGAACGTCGACAATGATGCACTTGGCCAAAAAGGGCGTATGCGTTTTTTCCTGAATATATTCAGGAAAAAACGCATACGCCCTTTTTGGCCAACCAAGCAAGCCTGTAAAGGAAATCTGCACTACAATGAAGTCTCACTGCCCCCCGGGCAAGAGGGCCATCTGAAAAAAGTGTAAAATCCAGAAAGGTAGGACAGGATATGGAGAACAGGGAGCCTTGTTATGCTGATTGGCAGGATGTAAATTGCCAGCAGCCAGCCTGGAGAAGTGTATGGTGTTTCCTGAAACACATAAGAAACAAAGCAACACAGTCTATGGCACTTCCACTTATGGTCCTATAGCTTACGGAAATTAAAATCAAAAACAGACAGCCACCCCAATATTTGGGACGGCTGTGTTCACAAGAAGCTCGTCTACAGTAACAGGTAAATATCCCAGAAAGCAAAATATGGATAAAGAAGTTGTGGCACGTACGTACAATGCAATATCACTCAGCAATGAAATCTGTGTCATCAGGCCCGTAGCGGCATAGTGAGTGGATGCAGGTACGGTGATTCTACGTGAACTACGTCACACAGAAAAAGAAACATCATAAGATATCACTAATACACGGAATGTAAACTTGACTACACATGAACTGAATTACAAAATAGAACAGGGTCTCAAATTTAGAAAACCAACTAGTGCTTGCTTATGGGGAAAGGTGCGTTGGGGTGCTTCATAAAACCAGAGACTGAAATTAGCACAGATAACTTTCCATAAGCCAAATATGTAATAGACAAGACCTACTCCTTGCTCAACGAAATGGACCCAACACCACATATTCAACGCCTAGGAATATACCTGACTAGGAAGAATCTTAAAACCCATGGATATATATGTCTCCGTAAGAGAATCAAGCGTGTGTACAGCGGCATAAACGCAGCAGTGAAAATCCGATAAATCCCATTATCAAAATAAATTTCAAAAAAAAATCATAAAGACAGTGAAATAGAGAGCAATTCTTAAATAATTCACTCAGGGCATGTGATGCAACCGGGATTTAACACATCTACACCCAGAGCTGGTTGAGACATAAGGCTGGACACTTCAGGCTGATAGCATTGGTGAGTTTCGGTGAGCAAATGCAGACCCTTTGAAGTCATACTGCATGGTACCCATTCCATGGGTCCCAACTCTCCAGGTTCAAGGGATTCTTCCTCCAGCTAAAACATGCATGGGAAACCAAGAGTATCGTCCACCATGTGATTGGGAAATGATTTAAAATGCATCTCAGTTTTCGTATCCTGGTCCTCGGGTTCACCATTCCAGATGCTTTACTAACACTCTCCCCGCTTGGAGAGTCAGTGCCTTTAACCTCCTCTTTGGCACAGCTTGCAATTTCTGTGCAAGATGAACAGGAATAGGGAGAACCAATGAGAGACTAGCTGTAGGTGTCTGCACGGGCAAATGTAACGCTCATTGCCCACCAGGAAGAGGAATTAAACAAAGGCTCAGTGTGCCCTGCTGGAAAGAGATTAGGGCCTGAAGCAATCCTGCGGTTTTGTGCCCAGCTCACAAGAAAGCGAGTTGAAGAAAGGAGCTCAGGGGCACTGTAATTCACAAACCTGCAGAGTTATAAATGACAGCTTTCCTCCAAAAATATATTGAAGTAAGCCTGCGAAGGGGACTTGAAAGCGGGGCAGAATTTCAGGAAAACGATTGCAGGGGGTAGACTGGAATTGCCCTGAAAGCATAGGAAAAGAGGCAGAACGTCGACAATGATGCACTTGGCCAAAAAGGGCGTATGCGTTTTTTCCTGAATATATTCAGGAAAAAACGCATACGCCCTTTTTGGCCAACCAAGCAAGCCTGTAAATGAAATCTGCACTACAATGAAGTCTCACTGCCCCCCTGGCAAAAGGGCCATCTGAAAAAAGTGTAAAATCCAGAAAGGTAGGACAGGATATGGAGAACAGGGAGCCTTGTTATGCTGATTGGCAGGATGTAAATTGCCAGCAGCCACCCTGGAGAAGTGTATGGTGTTTCCTGAAACACGAAAGAAACAAAGCAACACAGCCTATGGCACTTCCACTTATGGTCCTATAGCTTACGGAAATTAAAATCAAAAACAGACAGCCACCCCAATATTTGAGACGGCTGTGTTCACAAGAAGCTCGTCTACAGTATCAGGTAAATATCCCAGAAAGCAAAAAATGGATAAAGAACTTGTGGCACGTACGTACAATGCAATATCACTCAGCAATGAAATCTGTGTCATCAGGCCCATAGCGGCATAGTGAGTGGATGCAGGTACGGTGATTCTACGTGAACTACGTCACACAGAAAAAGAAACATCATAAGATATCACGAATACACGGAATGTAAACTTGACTACACATGAACTGAATTACAAAATAGAAAAGGGTCTCAAATTTAGAAAACCAACTAGTGCTTGCTTATGGGGAAAGGTGCCTTGGGGTGCTGCATAAAACCAGAGACTGAAATTAGCACAGATAACTTTCCATAAGCCCAATATGTAATAGACAAGACCTACTCCTTGCTCAACGAAATGGACCCAACACCACATATTCAACGCCTAGGAATATACCTGACTAGGAAGAATCTTAAAACCCATGGATATATATGTCTCCGTAAGAGAATCAAGGGTGTGTACAGCGGCCGACAGGCAGCAGTGAAAATCCGATAAATCCCATTATCAAAATAAATTTCGAAAACAAAACACAAAGACAGTGAAATAGAGAGCAATTCTTAAATAATTCACTCAGGGCATGTGATGCAACCGGGATTGACCACATCTACACCCAGAGCTGGTTGAGACATAAGGCTGGACACTTCAGGCTGATAGCATTGGTGAGTTTAGGTGAGCAAATGCACACCCTTTGAAGTCATACTGTATGGTACCTATTCCATGGGTCCCAACTCTTCAGGTTCAAGGGATTCTTCCTCCAGCTAAAACATGCATGTGAAACCCACAGTATGGTCCACCGTGTTATGGGGAAATGATTTAAAATGCATCTCAGTTTTCGTATCCTGGTCCTCGGGTTCACCATTCCAGATGATTTACTAACAGTCTCCCTGCTTGGAGAGTCAGTGCCTTTAACCTCCTGTTTGGCACAGCTTGCAATTTCTGTGCAAGATGAACAGGAATAGGGAGAACCAATGAGAGACTAGCTGTAGGTGTCTGCACGGGCAAATGTAACGCTCATTTCCCACCAGGAAGAGGAATTTACCAAAGGCTCAGCATGCCCTGCCCGAAACAGATTAGGGCCTGAAGCAATCCTGCGGTTTTGTGCCCAGTTCACAAGAAAGCGAGTTGAAGAAAGGAGCTCAGGGGCACTGTAATTCACAAACCTGCAGAGTTATAAATGACAGCTATCCTCCAAAAATATATTGAAGTAAGCCTGCGAAGGGGACTTGAAAGCGGGGCAGAATTTCAGGAAAACGATTGCAGGGGGTAGACTGGAATTGCCCTGAAAGCATAGGAAAAGAGGCAGAACGTCGACAATGATGCACTTGGCCAAAAAGGGCGTATGCGTTTTTTCCTGAATATATTCCGGAAAAAACGCATACGCCCTTTTTGGCCAACCAAGCAAGCCTGTAAAGGAAATCTGCACTACAATGAAGTCTCACTGCCCCCCGGGCAAGAGGGCCATCTGAAAAAAGTGTAAAATCCAGAAAGGTAGGACAGGATATGGAGAACAGGGAGCCTTGTTATGCTGATTGGCAGGATGTAAATTGCCAGCAGCCAGCCTGGAGAAGTGTATGGTGTTTCCTGAAACACATAAGAAACAAAGCAACACAGTCTATGGCACTTCCACTTATGGTCCTATAGCTTACGGAAATTAAAATCAAAAACAGACAGCCACCCCAATATTTGGGACGGCTGTGTTCACAAGAAGCTCGTCTACAGTAACAGGTAAATATCCCAGAAAGCAAAATATGGATAAAGAAGTTGTGGCACGTACGTACAATGCAATATCACTCAGCAATGAAATCTGTGTCATCAGGCCCGTAGCGGCATAGTGAGTGGATGCAGGTACGGTGATTCTACGTGAACTACGTCACACAGAAAAAGAAACATCATAAGATATCACTAATACACGGAATGTAAACTTGACTACACATGAACTGAATTACAAAACAGAACAGGGTCTCAAATTTAGAAAACCAACTAGTGCTTGCTTATGGGGAAAGGTGCGTTGGGGTGCTTCATAAAACCAGAGACTGAAATTAGCACAGATAACTTTCCATAAGCCAAATATGTAATAGACAAGACCTACTCCTTGCTCAACGAAATGGACCCAACACCACATATTCAACGCCTAGGAATATACCTGACTAGGAAGAATCTTAAAACCCATGGATATATATGTCTCCGTAAGAGAATCAAGCGTGTGTACAGCGGCATAAACGCAGCAGTGAAAATCCGATAAATCCCATTATCAAAATAAATTTCAAAAAAAAATCATAAAGACAGTGAAATAGAGAGCAATTCTTAAATAATTCACTCAGGGCATGTGATGCAACCGGGATTTAACACATCTACACCCAGAGCTGGTTGAGACATAAGGCTGGACACTTCAGGCTGATAGCATTGGTGAGTTTCGGTGAGCAAATGCAGACCCTTTGAAGTCATACTGCATGGTACCCATTCCATGGGTCCCAACTCTCCAGGTTCAAGGGATTCTTCCTCCAGCTAAAACATGCATGGGAAACCAAGAGTATCGTCCACCATGTGATTGGGAAATGATTTAAAATGCATCTCAGTTTTCGTATCCTGGTCCTCGGGTTCACCATTCCAGATGCTTTACTAACACTCTCCCCGCTTGGAGAGTCAGTGCCTTTAACCTCCTCTTTGGCACAGCTTGCAATTTCTGTGCAAGATGAACAGGAATAGGGAGAACCAATGAGAGACTAGCTGTAGGTGTCTGCACGGGCAAATGTAACGCTCATTGCCCACCAGGAAGAGGAATTAAACAAAGGCTCAGTGTGCCCTGCTGGAAACAGATTAGGGCCTGAAGCAATCCTGCGGTTTTGTGCCCAGCTCACAAGAAAGCGAGTTGAAGAAAGGAGCTCAGGGGCACTGTAATTCACAAACCTGCAGAGTTATAAATGACAGCTTTCCTCCAAAAATATATTGAAGTAAGCCTGCGAAGGGGACTTGAAAGCGGGGCAGAATTTCAGGAAAACGATTGCAGGGGGTAGACTGGAATTGCCCTGAAAGCATAGGAAAAGAGGCAGAACGTCGACAATGATGCACTTGGCCAAAAAGGGCGTATGCGTTTTTTCCTGAATATATTCAGGAAAAAACGCATACGCCCTTTTTGGCCAACCAAGCAAGCCTGTAAATGAAATCTGCACTACAATGAAGTCTCACTGCCCCCCTGGCAAAAGGGCCATCTGAAAAAAGTGTAAAATCCAGAAAGGTAGGACAGGATATGGAGAACAGGGAGCCTTGTTATGCTGATTGGCAGGATGTAAATTGCCAGCAGCCACCCTGGAGAAGTGTATGGTGTTTCCTGAAACACGAAAGAAACAAAGCAACACAGCCTATGGCACTTCCACTTATGGTCCTATAGCTTACGGAAATTAAAATCAAAAACAGACAGCCACCCCAATATTTGAGACGGCTGTGTTCACAAGAAGCTCGTCTACAGTATCAGGTAAATATCCCAGAAAGCAAAAAATGGATAAAGAACTTGTGGCACGTACGTACAATGCAATATCACTCAGCAATGAAATCTGTGTCATCAGGCCCGTAGCGGCATAGTGAGTGGATGCAGTTACGGTGATTCTACATGAACTACGTCACACAGAAAAAGAAACATCATAAGATATCACGAATACACGGAATGTAAACTTGACTACACATGAACTGAATTTCAAAACAGAACAGGGCCTCAAATTTAGAAAACCAAGTAGTGCTTGCTTATGGGGAAAGGTGCCTTGGGGTGCTGCATAAAACCAGAGACTGAAATTAGCACAGATAACTTTCCATAAGCCCAATATGTAATAGACAAGACCTACTCCTTGCTCAACGAAATGGACCCAACACCACATATTCAACGCCTAGGAATATACCTGACTAGGAAGAATCTTAAAACCCATGGATATATATGTCTCCGTAAGAGAATCAAGGGTGTGTACAGCGGCCGACAGGCAGCAGTGAAAATCCGATAAATCCCATTATCAAAATAAATTTCGAAAACAAAACACAAAGACAGTGAAATAGAGAGCAATTCTTAAATAATTCACTCAGGGCATGTGATGCAACCGGGATTGACCACATCTACACCCAGAGCTGGTTGAGACATAAGGCTGGACACTTCAGGCTGATAGCATTGGTGAGTTTAGGTGAGCAAATGCACACCCTTTGAAGTCATACTGTATGGTACCTATTCCATGGGTCCTAACTCTTCAGGTTCAAGGGATTCTTCCTCCAGCTAAAACATGCATGTGAAACCCACAGTATGGTCCACCGTGTTATGGGGAAATGATTTAAAATGCATCTCAGTTTTCGTATCCTGGTCCTCGGGATCACCATTCCAGATGATTTACTAACAGTCTCCCTGCTTGGAGAGTCAGTGCCTTTAACCTCCTGTTTGGCACAGCTTGCAATTTCTGTGCAAGATGAACAGGAATAGGGAGAACCAATGAGAGACTAGCTGTAGGTGTCTGCACGGGCAAATGTAACGCTCATTTCCCACCAGGAAGAGGAATTTACCAAAGGCTCAGCATGCCCTGCCCGAAACAGATTAGGGCCTGAAGCAATCCTGCGGTTTTGTGCCCAGTTCACAAGAAAGCGAGTTGAAGAAAGGAGCTCAGGGGCACTGTAATTCACAAACCTGCAGAGTTATAAATGACAGCTATCCTCCAAAAATATATTGAAGTAAGCCTGCGAAGGGGACTTGAAAGCGGGGCAGAATTTCAGGAAAACGATTGCAGGGGGTAGACTGGAATTGCCCTGAAAGCATAGGAAAAGAGGCAGAACGTCGACAATGATGCACTTGGCCAAAAAGGGCGTATGCGTTTTTTCCTGAATATATTCAGGAAAAAACGCATACGCCCTTTTTGGCCAACCAAGCAAGCCTGTAAAGGAAATCTGCACTACAATGAAGTCTCACTGCCCCCCGGGCAAGAGGGCCATCTGAAAAAAGTGTAAAATCCAGAAAGGTAGGACAGGATATGGAGAACAGGGAGCCTTGTTATGCTGATTGGCAGGATGTAAATTGCCAGCAGCCAGCCTGGAGAAGTGTATGGTGTTTCCTGAAACACATAAGAAACAAAGCAACACAGTCTATGGCACTTCCACTTATGGTCCTATAGCTTACGGAAATTAAAATCAAAAACAGACAGCCACCCCAATATTTGGGACGGCTGTGTTCACAAGAAGCTCGTCTACAGTAACAGGTAAATATCCCAGAAAGCAAAATATGGATAACGAAGTTGTGGCACATACGTACAATGCAATATCACTCAGCAATGAAATCTGTGTCATCAGGCCCGTAGCGGCATAGTGAGTGGATGCAGGTACGGTGATTCTACGTGAACTACGTCACACAGAAAAAGAAACATCATAAGATATCACTAATACACGGAATGTAAACTTGACTACACATGAACTGAATTACAAAACAGAACAGGGTCTCAAATTTAGAAAACCAACTAGTGCTTGCTTATGGGGAAAGGTGCGTTGGGGTGCTTCATAAAACCAGAGACTGAAATTAGCACAGATAACTTTGCATAAGCCAAATATGTAATAGACAAGACCTACTCCTTGCTCAACGAAATGGACCCAACACCACATATTCAACGCCTAGGAATATACCTGACTAGGAAGAATCTTAAAACCCATGGATATATATGTCTCCGTAAGAGAATCAAGCGTGTGTACAGCGGCATAAACGCAGCAGTGAAAATCCGATAAATCCCATTATCAAAATAAATTTCAAAAAAAAATCATAAAGACAGTGAAATAGAGAGCAATTCTTAAATAATTCACTCAGGGCATGTGATGCAACCGGGATTTAACACATCTACACCCAGAGCTGGTTGAGACATAAGGCTGGACACTTCAGGCTGATAGCATTGGTGAGTTTCGGTGAGCAAATGCAGACCCTTTGAAGTCATACTGCATGGTACCCATTCCATGGGTCCCAACTCTCCAGGTTCAAGGGATTCTTCCTCCAGCTAAAACATGCATGGGAAACCAAGAGTATCGTCCACCATGTGATTGGGAAATGATTTAAAATGCATCTCAGTTTTCGTATCCTGGTCCTCGGGTTCACCATTCCAGATGCTTTACTAACACTCTCCCCGCTTGGAGAGTCAGTGCCTTTAACCTCCTCTTTGGCACAGCTTGCAATTTCTGTGCAAAATGAACAGGAATAGGGAGAACCAATGAGAGACTAGCTGTAGGTGTCTGCACGGGCAAATGTAACGCTCATTGCCCACCAGGAAGAGGAATTAAACAAAGGCTCAGTCTGCCCTGCTGGAAACAGATTAGGGCCTGAAGCAATCCTGCGGTTTTGTGCCCAGCTCACAAGAAAGCGAGTTGAAGAAAGGAGCTCAGGGGCACTGTAATTCACAAACCTGCAGAGTTATAAATGACAGCTTTCCTCCAAAAATATATTGAAGTAAGCCTGCGAAGGGGACTTGAAAGCGGGGCAGAATTTCAGGAAAACGATTGCAGGGGGTAGACTGGAATTGCCCTGAAAGCATAGGAAAAGAGGCAGAACGTCGACAATGATGCACTTGGCCAAAAAGGGCGTATGCGTTTTTTCCTGAATATATTCAGGAAAAAACGCATACGCCCTTTTTGGCCAACCAAGCAAGCCTGTAAATGAAATCTGCACTACAATGAAGTCTCACTGCCCCCCTGGCAAAAGGGCCATCTGAAAAAAGTGTAAAATCCAGAAAGGTAGGACAGGATATGGAGAACAGGGAGCCTTGTTATGCTGATTGGCAGGATGTAAATTGCCAGCAGCCACCCTGGAGAAGTGTATGGTGTTTCCTGAAACACGAAAGAAACAAAGCAACACAGCCTATGGCACTTCCACTTATGGTCCTATAGCTTACGGAAATTAAAATCAAAAACAGACAGCCACCCCAATATTTGAGACGGCTGTGTTCACAAGAAGCTCGTCTACAGTATCAGGTAAATATCCCAGAAAGCAAAAAATGGATAAAGAACTTGTGGCACGTACGTACAATGCAATATCACTCAGCAATGAAATCTGTGTCATCAGGCCCATAGCGGCATAGTGAGTGGATGCAGGTACGGTGATTCTACGTGAACTACGTCACACAGAAAAAGAAACATCATAAGATATCACGAATACACGGAATGTAAACTTGACTACACATGAACTGAATTACAAAATAGAAAAGGGTCTCAAATTTAGAAAACCAACTAGTGCTTGCTTATGGGGAAAGGTGCCTTGGGGTGCTGCATAAAACCAGAGACTGAAATTAGCACAGATAACTTTCCATAAGCCCAATATGTAATAGACAAGACCTACTCCTTGCTCAACGAAATGGACCCAACACCACATATTCAACGCCTAGGATTATACCTGACTAGGAAGAATCTTAAAACCCATGGATATATATGTCTCCGTAAGAGAATCAAGGGTGTGTACAGCGGCCGAAAGGCAGCAGTGAAAATCCGATAAATCCCATTATCAAAATAAATTTCGAAAACAAAACACAAAGACAGTGAAATAGAGAGCAATTCTTAAATAATTCACTCAGGGCATGTGATGCAACCGGGATTGACCACATCTACACCCAGAGCTGGTTGAGACATAAGGCTGGACACTTCAGGCTGATAGCATTGGTGAGTTTAGGTGAGCAAATGCACACCCTTTGAAGTCATACTGTATGGTACCTATTCCATGGGTCCCAACTCTTCAGGTTCAAGGGATTCTTCCTCCAGCTAAAACATGCATGTGAAACCCACAGTATGGTCCACCGTGTTATGGGGAAATGATTTAAAATGCATCTCAGTTTTCGTATCCTGGTCCTCGGGTTCACCATTCCAGATGATTTTCTAACAGTCTCCCTGCTTGGAGAGTCAGTGCCTTTAACCTCCTGTTTGGCACAGCTTGCAATTTCTGTGCAAGATGAACAGGAATAGGGAGAACCAATGAGAGACTAGCTGTAGGTGTCTGCACGGGCAAATGTAATGCTCATTTCCCACCAGGAAGAGGAATTTACCAAAGGCTCAGCATGCCCTGCCCGAAACAGATTAGGGCCTGAAGCAATTCTGCGGTTTTGTGCCCAGTTCACAAGAAAGCGAGTTGAAGAAAGGAGCTCAGGGGCACTGTAATTCACAAACCTGCAGAGTTATAAATGACAGCTATCCTCCAAAAATATATTGAAGTAAGCCTGCGAAGGGGACTTGAAAGCGGGGCAGAATTTCAGGAAAACGATTGCAGTGGGTAGACTGGAATTGCCCTGAAAGCATAGGAAAAGAGGCAGAACGTCGACAATGATGCACTTGGCCAAAAAGGGCGTATGCGTTTTTTCCTGAATATATTCAGGAAAAAACGCATACGCCCTTTTTGGCCAACCAAGCAAGCCTGTAAAGGAAATCTGCACTACAATGAAGTCTCACTGCCCCCCGGGCAAGAGGGCCATCTGAAAAAAGTGTAAAATCCAGAAAGGTAGGACAGGATATGGAGAACAGGGAGCCTTGTTATGCTGATTGGCAGGATGTAAATTGCCAGCAGCCAGCCTGGAGAAGTGTATGGTGTTTCCTGAAACACATAAGAAACAAAGCAACACAGTCTATGGCACTTCCACTTATGGTCCTATAGCTTACGGAAATTAAAATCAAAAACAGACAGCCACCCCAATATTTGGGACGGCTGTGTTCACAAGAAGCTCGTCTACAGTAACAGGTAAATATCCCAGAAAGCAAAATATGGATAAAGAAGTTGTGGCACGTACGTACAATGCAATATCACTCAGCAATGAAATCTGTGTCATCAGGCCCGTAGCGGCATAGTGAGTGGATGCAGGTACGGTGATTCTACGTGAACTACGTCACACAGAAAAAGAAACATCATAAGATATCACTAATACACGGAATGTAAACTTGACTACACATGAACTGAATTACAAAATAGAACAGGGTCTCAAATTTAGAAAACCAACTAGTGCTTGCTTATGGGGAAAGGTGCGTTGGGGTGCTTCATAAAACCAGAGACTGAAATTAGCACAGATAACTTTCCATAAGCCAAATATGTAATAGACAAGACCTACTCCTTGCTCAACGAAATGGACCCAACACCACATATTCAACGCCTAGGAATATACCTGACTAGGAAGAATCTTAAAACCCATGGATATATATGTCTCCGTAAGAGAATCAAGCGTGTGTACAGCGGCATAAACGCAGCAGTGAAAATCCGATAAATCCCATTATCAAAATAAATTTCAAAAAAAAATCATAAAGACAGTGAAATAGAGAGCAATTCTTAAATAATTCACTCAGGGCATGTGATGCAACCGGGATTTAACACATCTACACCCAGAGCTGGTTGAGACATAAGGCTGGACACTTCAGGCTGATAGCATTGGTGAGTTTCGGTGAGCAAATGCAGACCCTTTGAAGTCATACTGCATGGTACCCATTCCATGGGTCCCAACTCTCCAGGTTCAAGGGATTCTTCCTCCAGCTAAAACATGCATGGGAAACCAAGAGTATCGTCCACCATGTGATTGGGAAATGATTTAAAATGCATCTCAGTTTTCGTATCCTGGTCCTCGGGTTCACCATTCCAGATGCTTTACTAACACTCTCCCCGCTTGGAGAGTCAGTGCCTTTAACCTCCTCTTTGGCACAGCTTGCAATTTCTGTGCAAGATGAACAGGAATAGGGAGAACCAATGAGAGACTAGCTGTAGGTGTCTGCACGGGCAAATGTAACGCTCATTGCCCACCAGGAAGAGGAATTAAACAAAGGCTCAGTGTGCCCTGCTGGAAACAGATTAGGGCCTGAAGCAATCCTGCGGTTTTGTGCCCAGCTCACAAGAAAGCGAGTTGAAGAAAGGAGCTCAGGGGCACTGTAATTCACAAACCTGCAGAGTTATAAATGACAGCTTTCCTCCAAAAATATATTGAAGTAAGCCTGCGAAGGGGACTTGAAAGCGGGGCAGAATTTCAGGAAAACGATTGCAGGGGGTAGACTGGAATTGCCCTGAAAGCATAGGAAAAGAGGCAGAACGTCGACAATGATGCACTTGGCCAAAAAGGGCGTATGCGTTTTTTCCTGAATATATTCAGGAAAAAACGCATACGCCCTTTTTGGCCAACCAAGCAAGCCTGTAAATGAAATCTGCACTACAATGAAGTCTCACTGCCCCCCTGGCAAAAGGGCCATCTGAAAAAAGTGTAAAATCCAGAAAGGTAGGACAGGATATGGAGAACAGGGAGCCTTGTTATGCTGATTGGCAGGATGTAAATTGCCAGCAGCCACCCTGGAGAAGTGTATGGTGTTTCCTGAAACACGAAAGAAACAAAGCAACACAGCCTATGGCACTTCCACTTATGGTCCTATAGCTTACGGAAATTAAAATCAAAAACAGACAGCCACCCCAATATTTGAGACGGCTGTGTTCACAAGAAGCTCGTCTACAGTATCAGGTAAATATCCCAGAAAGCAAAAAATGGATAAAGAACTTGTGGCACGTACGTACAATGCAATATCACTCAGCAATGAAATCTGTGTCATCAGGCCCATAGCGGCATAGTGAGTGGATGCAGGTACGGTGATTCTACGTGAACTACGTCACACAGAAAAAGAAACATCATAAGATATCACGAATACACGGAATGTAAACTTGACTACACATGAACTGAATTACAAAATAGAAAAGGGTCTCAAATTTAGAAAACCAACTAGTGCTTGCTTATGGGGAAAGGTGCCTTGGGGTGCTGCATAAAACCAGAGACTGAAATTAGCACAGATAACTTTCCATAAGCCCAATATGTAATAGACAAGACCTACTCCTTGCTCAACGAAATGGACCCAACACCACATATTCAACGCCTAGGAATATACCTGACTAGGAAGAATCTTAAAACCCATGGATATATATGTCTCCGTAAGAGAATCAAGGGTGTGTACAGCGGCCGACAGGCAGCAGTGAAAATCCGATAAATCCCATTATCAAAATAAATTTCGAAAACAAAACACAAAGACAGTGAAATAGAGAGCAATTCTTAAATAATTCACTCAGGGCATGTGATGCAACCGGGATTGACCACATCTACACCCAGAGCTGGTTGAGACATAAGGCTGGACACTTCAGGCTGATAGCATTGGTGAGTTTAGGTGAGCAAATGCACACCCTTTGAAGTCATACTGTATGGTACCTATTCCATGGGTCCCAACTCTTCAGGTTCAAGGGATTCTTCCTCCAGCTAAAACATGCATGTGAAACCCACAGTATGGTCCACCGTGTTATGGGGAAATGATTTAAAATGCATCTCAGTTTTCGTATCCTGGTCCTCGGGTTCACCATTCCAGATGATTTACTAACAGTCTCCCTGCTTGGAGAGTCAGTGCCTTTAACCTCCTGTTTGGCACAGCTTGCAATTTCTGTGCAAGATGAACAGGAATAGGGAGAACCAATGAGAGACTAGCTGTAGGTGTCTGCACGGGCAAATGTAACGCTCATTTCCCACCAGGAAGAGGAATTTACCAAAGGCTCAGCATGCCCTGCCCGAAACAGATTAGGGCCTGAAGCAATCCTGCGGTTTTGTGCCCAGTTCACAAGAAAGCGAGTTGAAGAAAGGAGCTCAGGGGCACTGTAATTCACAAACCTGCAGAGTTATAAATGACAGCTATCCTCCAAAAATATATTGAAGTAAGCCTGCGAAGGGGACTTGAAAGCGGGGCAGAATTTCAGGAAAACGATTGCAGGGGGTAGACTGGAATTGCCCTGAAAGCATAGGAAAAGAGGCAGAACGTCGACAATGATGCACTTGGCCAAAAAGGGCGTATGCGTTTTTTCCTGAATATATTCCGGAAAAAACGCATACGCCCTTTTTGGCCAACCAAGCAAGCCTGTAAAGGAAATCTGCACTACAATGAAGTCTCACTGCCCCCCGGGCAAGAGGGCCATCTGAAAAAAGTGTAAAATCCAGAAAGGTAGGACAGGATATGGAGAACAGGGAGCCTTGTTATGCTGATTGGCAGGATGTAAATTGCCAGCAGCCAGCCTGGAGAAGTGTATGGTGTTTCCTGAAACACATAAGAAACAAAGCAACACAGTCTATGGCACTTCCACTTATGGTCCTATAGCTTACGGAAATTAAAATCAAAAACAGACAGCCACCCCAATATTTGGGACGGCTGTGTTCACAAGAAGCTCGTCTACAGTAACAGGTAAATATCCCAGAAAGCAAAATATGGATAAAGAAGTTGTGGCACGTACGTACAATGCAATATCACTCAGCAATGAAATCTGTGTCATCAGGCCCGTAGCGGCATAGTGAGTGGATGCAGGTACGGTGATTCTACGTGAACTACGTCACACAGAAAAAGAAACATCATAAGATATCACTAATACACGGAATGTAAACTTGACTACACATGAACTGAATTACAAAACAGAACAGGGTCTCAAATTTAGAAAACCAACTAGTGCTTGCTTATGGGGAAAGGTGCGTTGGGGTGCTTCATAAAACCAGAGACTGAAATTAGCACAGATAACTTTCCATAAGCCAAATATGTAATAGACAAGACCTACTCCTTGCTCAACGAAATGGACCCAACACCACATATTCAACGCCTAGGAATATACCTGACTAGGAAGAATCTTAAAACCCATGGATATATATGTCTCCGTAAGAGAATCAAGCGTGTGTACAGCGGCATAAACGCAGCAGTGAAAATCCGATAAATCCCATTATCAAAATAAATTTCAAAAAAAAATCATAAAGACAGTGAAATAGAGAGCAATTCTTAAATAATTCACTCAGGGCATGTGATGCAACCGGGATTTAACACATCTACACCCAGAGCTGGTTGAGACATAAGGCTGGACACTTCAGGCTGATAGCATTGGTGAGTTTCGGTGAGCAAATGCAGACCCTTTGAAGTCATACTGCATGGTACCCATTCCATGGGTCCCAACTCTCCAGGTTCAAGGGATTCTTCCTCCAGCTAAAACATGCATGGGAAACCAAGAGTATCGTCCACCATGTGATTGGGAAATGATTTAAAATGCATCTCAGTTTTCGTATCCTGGTCCTCGGGTTCACCATTCCAGATGCTTTACTAACACTCTCCCCGCTTGGAGAGTCAGTGCCTTTAACCTCCTCTTTGGCACAGCTTGCAATTTCTGTGCAAGATGAACAGGAATAGGGAGAACCAATGAGAGACTAGCTGTAGGTGTCTGCACGGGCAAATGTAACGCTCATTGCCCACCAGGAAGAGGAATTAAACAAAGGCTCAGTGTGCCCTGCTGGAAACAGATTAGGGCCTGAAGCAATCCTGCGGTTTTGTGCCCAGCTCACAAGAAAGCGAGTTGAAGAAAGGAGCTCAGGGGCACTGTAATTCACAAACCTGCAGAGTTATAAATGACAGCTTTCCTCCAAAAATATATTGAAGTAAGCCTGCGAAGGGGACTTGAAAGCGGGGCAGAATTTCAGGAAAACGATTGCAGGGGGTAGACTGGAATTGCCCTGAAAGCATAGGAAAAGAGGCAGAACGTCGACAATGATGCACTTGGCCAAAAAGGGCGTATGCGTTTTTTCCTGAATATATTCAGGAAAAAACGCATACGCCCTTTTTGGCCAACCAAGCAAGCCTGTAAATGAAATCTGCACTACAATGAAGTCTCACTGCCCCCCTGGCAAAAGGGCCATCTGAAAAAAGTGTAAAATCCAGAAAGGTAGGACAGGATATGGAGAACAGGGAGCCTTGTTATGCTGATTGGCAGGATGTAAATTGCCAGCAGCCACCCTGGAGAAGTGTATGGTGTTTCCTGAAACACGAAAGAAACAAAGCAACACAGCCTATGGCACTTCCACTTATGGTCCTATAGCTTACGGAAATTAAAATCAAAAACAGACAGCCACCCCAATATTTGAGACGGCTGTGTTCACAAGAAGCTCGTCTACAGTATCAGGTAAATATCCCAGAAAGCAAAAAATGGATAAAGAACTTGTGGCACGTACGTACAATGCAATATCACTCAGCAATGAAATCTGTGTCATCAGGCCCGTAGCGGCATAGTGAGTGGATGCAGTTACGGTGATTCTACATGAACTACGTCACACAGAAAAAGAAACATCATAAGATATCACGAATACACGGAATGTAAACTTGACTACACATGAACTGAATTTCAAAACAGAACAGGGCCTCAAATTTAGAAAACCAAGTAGTGCTTGCTTATGGGGAAAGGTGCCTTGGGGTGCTGCATAAAACCAGAGACTGAAATTAGCACAGATAACTTTCCATAAGCCCAATATGTAATAGACAAGACCTACTCCTTGCTCAACGAAATGGACCCAACACCACATATTCAACGCCTAGGAATATACCTGACTAGGAAGAATCTTAAAACCCATGGATATATATGTCTCCGTAAGAGAATCAAGGGTGTGTACAGCGGCCGACAGGCAGCAGTGAAAATCCGATAAATCCCATTATCAAAATAAATTTCGAAAACAAAACACAAAGACAGTGAAATAGAGAGCAATTCTTAAATAATTCACTCAGGGCATGTGATGCAACCGGGATTGACCACATCTACACCCAGAGCTGGTTGAGACATAAGGCTGGACACTTCAGGCTGATAGCATTGGTGAGTTTAGGTGAGCAAATGCACACCCTTTGAAGTCATACTGTATGGTACCTATTCCATGGGTCCTAACTCTTCAGGTTCAAGGGATTCTTCCTCCAGCTAAAACATGCATGTGAAACCCACAGTATGGTCCACCGTGTTATGGGGAAATGATTTAAAATGCATCTCAGTTTTCGTATCCTGGTCCTCGGGATCACCATTCCAGATGATTTACTAACAGTCTCCCTGCTTGGAGAGTCAGTGCCTTTAACCTCCTGTTTGGCACAGCTTGCAATTTCTGTGCAAGATGAACAGGAATAGGGAGAACCAATGAGAGACTAGCTGTAGGTGTCTGCACGGGCAAATGTAACGCTCATTTCCCACCAGGAAGAGGAATTTACCAAAGGCTCAGCATGCCCTGCCCGAAACAGATTAGGGCCTGAAGCAATCCTGCGGTTTTGTGCCCAGTTCACAAGAAAGTGAGTTGAAGAAAGGAGCTCAGGGGCACTGTAATTCACAAACCTGCAGAGTTATAAATGACAGCTATCCTCCAAAAATATATTGAAGTAAGCCTGCGAAGGGGACTTGAAAGCGGGGCAGAATTTCAGGAAAACGATTGCAGGGGGTAGACTGGAATTGCCCTGAAAGCATAGGAAAAGAGGCAGAACGTCGACAATGATGCACTTGGCCAAAAAGGGCGTATGCGTTTTTTCCTGAATATATTCCGGAAAAAACGCATACGCCCTTTTTGGCCAACCAAGCAAGCCTGTAAATGAAATCTGCACTACAATGAAGTCTCACTGCCCCCCGGGCAAGAGGGCCATCTGAAAAAAGTGTAAAATCCAGAAAGGTAGGACAGGATATGGAGAACAGGGAGCCTTGTTATGCTGATTGGCAGGATGTAAATTGCCAGCAGCCAGCCTGGAGAAGTGTATGGTGTTTCCTGAAACACATAAGAAACAAAGCAACACAGTCTATGGCACTTCCACTTATGGTCCTATAGCTTACGGAAATTAAAATCAAAAACAGACAGCCACCCCAATATTTGGGACGGCTGTGTTCACAAGAAGCTCGTCTACAGTAACAGGTAAATATCCCAGAAAGCAAAATATGGATAAAGAAGTTGTGGCACGTACGTACAATGCAATATCACTCAGCAATGAAATCTGTGTCATCAGGCCCGTAGCGGCATAGTGAGTGGATGCAGGTACGGTGATTCTACGTGAACTACGTCACACAGAAAAAGAAACATCATAAGATATCACTAATACACGGAATGTAAACTTGACTACACATGAACTGAATTACAAAACAGAACAGGGTCTCAAATTTAGAAAACCAACTAGTGCTTGCTTATGGGGAAAGGTGCGTTGGGGTGCTTCATAAAACCAGAGACTGAAATTAGCACAGATAACTTTCCATAAGCCAAATATGTAATAGACAAGACCTACTCCTTGCTCAACGAAATGGACCCAACACCACATATTAAAGGCCTAGGAATATACCTGACTAGGAAGAATCTTAAAACCCATGGATATATATGTCTCCGTAAGAGAATCAAGCGTGTGTACAGCGGCATAAACGCAGCAGTGAAAATCCGATAAATCCCATTATCAAAATAAATTTCAAAAAAAAATCATAAAGACAGTGAAATAGAGAGCAATTCTTAAATAATTCACTCAGGGCATGTGATGCAACCGGGATTTAACACATCTACACCCAGAGCTGGTTGAGACATAAGGCTGGACACTTCAGGCTGATAGCATTGGTGAGTTTCGGTGAGCAAATGCAGACCCTTTGAAGTCATACTGCATGGTACCCATTCCATGGGTCCCAACTCTCCAGGTTCAAGGGATTCTTCCTCCAGCTAAAACATGCATGGGAAACCAAGAGTATCGTCCACCATGTGATTGGGAAATGATTTAAAATGCATCTCAGTTTTCGTATCCTGGTCCTCGGGTTCACCATTCCAGATGCTTTACTAACACTCTCCCCCCTTGGAGAGTCAGTGCCTTTAACCTCCTCTTTGGCACAGCTTGCAATTTCTGTGCAAAATGAACAGGAATAGGGAGAACCAATGAGAGACTAGCTGTAGGTGTCTGCACGGGCAAATGTAACGCTCATTGCCCACCAGGAAGAGGAATTAAACAAAGGCTCAGTGTGCCCTGCTGGAAACAGATTAGGGCCTGAAGCAATCCTGCGGTTTTGTGCCCAGCTCACAAGAAAGCGAGTTGAAGAAAGGAGCTCAGGGGCACTGTAATTCACAAACCTGCAGAGTTATAAATGACAGCTTTCCTCCAAAAATATATTGAAGTAAGCCTGCGAAGGGGACTTGAAAGCGGGGCAGAATTTCAGGAAAACGATTGCAGGGGGTAGACTGGAATTGCCCTGAAAGCATAGGAAAAGAGGCAGAACGTCGACAATGATGCACTTGGCCAAAAAGGGCGTATGCGTTTTTTCCTGAATATATTCAGGAAAAAACGCATACGCCCTTTTTGGCCAACCAAGCAAGCCTGTAAATGAAATCTGCACTACAATGAAGTCTCACTGCCCCCCTGGCAAAAGGGCCATCTGAAAAAAGTGTAAAATCCAGAAAGGTAGGACAGGATATGGAGAACAGGGAGCCTTGTTATGCTGATTGGCAGGATGTAAATTGCCAGCAGCCACCCTGGAGAAGTGTATGGTGTTTCCTGAAACACGAAAGAAACAAAGCAACACAGCCTATGGCACTTCCACTTATGGTCCTATAGCGTACGGAAATTAAAATCAAAAACAGACAGCCACCCCAATATTTGAGACGGCTGTGTTCACAAGAAGCTCGTCTACAGTATCAGGTAAATATCCCAGAAAGCAAAAAATGGATAAAGAACTTGTGGCACGTACGTACAATGCAATATCACTCAGCAATGAAATCTGTGTCATCAGGCCCATAGCGGCATAGTGAGTGGATGCAGGTACGGTGATTCTACGTGAACTACGTCACACAGAAAAAGAAACATCATAAGATATCACGAATACACGGAATGTAAACTTGACTACACATGAACTGAATTTCGAAACAGAACAGGGCCTCAAATTTAGAAAACCAACTAGTGCTTGCTTATGGGGAAAGGTGCCTTGGGGTGCTGCATAAAACCAGAGACTGAAATTAGCACAGATAACTTTCCATAAGCCCAATATGTAATAGACAAGACCTACTCCTTGCTCAACGAAATGGACCCAACACCACATATTCAACGCCTAGGAATATACCTGACTAGGAAGAATCTTAAAACCCATGGATATATATGTCTCCGTAAGAGAATCAAGGGTGTGTACAGCGGCCGAAAGGCAGCAGTGAAAATCCGATAAATCCCATTATCAAAATAAATTTCGAAAACAAAACACAAAGACAGTGAAATAGAGAGCAATTCTTAAATAATTCACTCAGGGCATGTGATGCAACCGGGATTGACCACATCTACACCCAGAGCTGGTTGAGACATAAGGCTGGACACTTCAGGCTGATAGCATTGGTGAGTTTAGGTGAGCAAATGCACACCCTTTGAAGTCATACTGTATGGTACCTATTCCATGGGTCCCAACTCTTCAGGTTCAAGGGATTCTTCCTCCAGCTAAAACATGCATGTGAAACCCACAGTATGGTCCACCGTGTTATGGGGAAATGATTTAAAATGCATCTCAGTTTTCGTATCCTGGTCCTCGGGATCACCATTCCAGATGATTTACTAACAGTCTCCCTGCTTGGAGAGTCAGTGCCTTTAACCTCCTGTTTGGCACAGCTTGCAATTTCTGTGCAAGATGAACAGGAATAGGGAGAACCAATGAGAGACTAGCTGTAGGTGTCTGCACGGGCAAATGTAACGCTCATTTCCCACCAGGAAGAGGAATTTACCAAAGGCTCAGCATGCCCTGCCCGAAACAGATTAGGGCCTGAAGCAATCCTGCGGTTTTGTGCCCAGTTCACAAGAAAGCGAGTTGAAGAAAGGAGCTCAGGGGCACTGTAATTCACAAACCTGCAGAGTTATAAATGACAGCTATCCTCCAAAAATATATTGAAGTAAGCCTGCGAAGGGGACTTGAAAGCGGGGCAGAATTTCAGGAAAACGATTGCAGGGGGTAGACTGGAATTGCCCTGAAAGCATAGGAAAAGAGGCAGAACGTCGACAATGATGCACTTGGCCAAAAAGGGCGTATGTGTTTTTTCCTGAATATATTCAGGAAAAAACGCATACGCCCTTTTTGGCCAACCAAGCAAGCCTGTAAAGGAAATCTGCACTACAATGAAGTCTCACTGCCCCCCGGGCAAGAGGGCCATCTGAAAAAAGTGTAAAATCCAGAAAGGTAGGACAGGATATGGAGAACAGGGAGCCTTGTTATGCTGATTGGCAGGATGTAAATTGCCAGCAGCCAGCCTGGAGAAGTGTATGGTGTTTCCTGAAACACATAAGAAACAAAGCAACACAGTCTATGGCACTTCCACTTATGGTCCTATAGCTTACGGAAATTAAAATCAAAAACAGACAGCCACCCCAATATTTGGGACGGCTGTGTTCACAAGAAGCTCGTCTACAGTAACAGGTAAATATCCCAGAAAGCAAAATATGGATAAAGAAGTTGTGGCACGTACGTACAATGCAATATCACTCAGCAATGAAATCTGTGTCATCAGGCCCGTAGCGGCATAGTGAGT